>NC_069504.1:784852089-784854589 GCF_027579735.1 Bombina bombina | reverse complement strand
TATTTATAAATCTTTTTTTTTTTCACGAGTATTTTATTAATATATTTTCATGATTAAGAATCATGAACAACGTATTATCTTACTGATGACCACTTTAATGTAGTTTATTGGATACTAAACACTATTAATTATATAATGATGATATTGTGCATTAAGATAACACAAAAATATGTATTGAAAGAATATACTGGAAGAAAAATTCAAGTGAGCTATTACTAAATTAAACATAACTATTATCATATACATACAATAGCATTCAAACATTGTAATCCTATGTGTATATATATATATATATATATATATATATATATATATATATCGATAGATAGATAGATAGATAGATAGATAGATAGATAGATAGATAGATATACAGTGTATTTATATATATATATATATATATATACACATACATACACACATACACTCAAACACAACAGTCAGACAGACAGACATGCAGACAGAAATTTAAACACACACAAAAGTTTAACAATATATATAAAAAAGAAAATGAAAATCAAACAAACTGTAGTACAATAACTGATCTTCAGCAGGAAAAAAAACAATACAAATGTTTAATAATTTAAACCTTGTACACTTAATAATTCTAAAATAAAAACAACTATTTACCTTTTTAATGACACAAAGAAGTTGATAAATGTTTTGATAATAAAATACAAATGAATGTTTCAGTGAGACAGCATTATTTTTCGTTGCTTAAAACACAAATGATTTATTTATTAATAAAATAAATAAATGCCAGCTTAATATTTTCTAAAAGTAATACAACATTGTTAACATGGAAACAATTGTCCCCTATATATGCTGATTGCATGGATATAGTTGCTTCAAAGCAAGAAAGCAGTTAAATCAATACTGGCACAAAGTAAAATACAGAATTGTGTTATTACTACGTAAGCCAGTAGTTTAGCACTTATGTCACGTTATAAAAACACAGCAATCTGTTTGACAAGAGTTCTGAATACTTGCTGTGTCTTACCCTGCTGTACTGTCTCTTTAAAAGCTGAAAGCCTTGAGACTCCGCCCAGGGTTCACTGTCAAAGTGAAAACTGCAGCGCAGGCTGAGGAGTGAGTTCTTCAATGCTCTGTGCAGTTATGGACACGGATCACAGTCCCCCTAACTTATCCATGGAGCTTAGGTTTTTGCTCACAGCATTGTGCACAACCTAGGTGTGGCAGGCTTGGCTTGAAGAAATCTATATTACCATGGCTCCCTATGTGACTATGAATTTCTCTTTGGAATATAATGAGAGCTCATCTGGTGACAACTTTTCCCACAAGTGTATGTTGTGGTCAGTATTAATACTTATCATCCTGGAAATTGTTTTTGGAAACTTGCTAGTAATTATTGCCATAGCCAAAACTCCTAGACTGCAGACAATGACACATGTGTTTATTACATCTTTGGCTTGTGCAGACTTGATAATGGGACTCCTGGTCATTCCTCCAGGTGTCACTATATTGGTAAACGGCCAATGGAAGTTTGACACTACAGTGTGTGAACTGTGGACTTCAGTGGATGTCCTCTGTGTGACAGCCAGCATAGAAACGTTGTGTGTGATAGCAGTTGACAGATACATAGCTATCACCTCACCTTTGAAATATGAAATGTTGGTTACAAAGGTAAGGGCAAGGTTGGTGGTTTGTTTTGTGTGGGCAATATCTGCATTAATCTCATTTCTGCCCATCATGAACCACTGGTGGAGAGACAAAGATGATGAAGAAGCCAAAAAATGCTACGCAGATCCTCACTGCTGTAGCTTTGTCACCAATAAATACTATGCCATCATTTCTTCCACAACCTCCTTTTATATACCTTTAGTAATTATGATCTTTGTATATGTCCGGGTTTTTATAATAGCTACTAAACAAGTGAACTTAATAGAAAAAGAAAGACTGAGATTTAATGGAACTCCAGTGCCAAGCACAAAGAATAGGAAAAATTCCAAAAGAAGACCTTCTGGACTAATAGCCATAAAGGAGCACAAAGCTCTTAAGACTTTGGGGATCATCATGGGCACTTTCACTCTGTGTTGGCTGCCTTTCTTTGTAGCCAATATCATCAATGTTTTTTATAGAGACTTAATACATGAACGTGTCTTCCTACATTTGAATTGGTTGGGTTATGTCAATTCAGGATGTAATCCCATTATTTATTGTAGGAGTCCTGATTTCAGGAAAGCTTTCAAAAAACTTTTGTGTTTTCCTAGGACTGTTGATAAAAAGTTACATGCTTTATCCAATGATATAAAGAGAACTCAGTATTCCTCCAGTACCCAGCTGAACTGTAATGGGACCAAGCATGCTTTAGATACACAAGAATGCAATGGAAGCCTTAGCAGCAACAGCCGGTGTAGTAGCAGGACTGAGGAGACCAGTAATGGGAACAACCTGCATGACAAGTCTGACATGTAAGCCTCTGATACATATCCATCCTTTATTAAGGGTTACAAGGTGATAAGATTATGATTTATCTACATCC
>NC_069504.1:784657089-784847089 GCF_027579735.1 Bombina bombina | reverse complement strand
TATTCTTGCACATGCTCAGTAGGAGCTGGTGACTCAAAAAGTTTAAATATAAAAAGACTGTGCACATTTTGTCAATGGAAGTAAATTGGAAAGTTGTTTAAAATTGCATGCTCTATCTGAATAATGAAAGGTTAATTTTGATTGAGTGCCCCTTTAAATCATGAAAAAAAATTTTTTACTTGAATGTCCCTTTAAGACAACATAAATATATAATTATTTACAAATGACAAAATATAATTAATCTCATCTCTATGGACTTGTTGAAAGACTATTTTGCACGGACACCAAAACAAAGAACCAGCTCAACTGACATTAAAAAGATAGGTACATATAAAGATATACTGTACAATTGCAGCAATATCTGACTCTCGTTTATAACAGAAAATCATGAAATGTATCTCATATACTTAGAGAGTAATAGGTTCTACTAATGAATGACTATAATATCAGAATAAAACATCTCAAAGACCAATACTTTCCATAATATAATAGAATCATGCTGTACATTTTATAATTTTTTTTTTAAATATAGCATTGAGGTTTCAACATCAAAACAAAGAAAAGCTTTATTGTTCAGCAATGTCATCATTTAAAATTCTTTACTAATGCAGTTGCACTTTGTAAATTCTAAACACGTTTTTTTAATAATTTCTGCAAAAAAAGTAATGATAGGTACATTCTACGATAAAACTTATAATGGTTAAAAACACTCAAACAGGAGAATGGTATAAACCACCATTATTCATGCTTGTGTGCTGTGCAGGAGCTGCAAGCAAGACTTTACCTATGTGCTTAACTCATTTGTGGGAGTTACTCATAGTTATAGTTATTTATGGCAAGTAAGAAAAAACAATTGCTTGTTCTAATGAATTAGAGCATGTTTTTTTTTTTTTTTTCTTTGTCCCTCTAATTTAAAAAGTTGCTTGTTATTTTATACAGACTATTGAAAGGTTCAGAGAGATCTTAAAATACCTTAGCTGACAAAAATGTGTAATTGTCTCCTGAGAGATACTTGCAGCTATGGGCAGTTGTGTTTTATTGAGAATTGTGTGAGCTATTACTTTACCAGGAAACAATGAAAAACAAAGAATTGTATTTGACATGTGAATACAATTCGAAGTCAAAAATAAAAAATATCCCTGAAGTGAAGTGAATATATTTAAGCAAATTTTTTGGTTATTTGTGTTTTTTTTTTTAATGAATGCTTTTTCTGACAGATGAATGCTTAGAAGTCAGTTCTCACAAGTATCAAACTCAAATTTTTTTTCCAAGAAAACGGTTTATTTATGCATAATAATAATAATAAAAAAAAAAACATTACAAAGCACATTCATTATTTATTTTGTCCATCTTTACCGTATAATAATAATAATAATAATAATAATAATATATAATAATATTATAGTATTCCCACTAAAGGCTGGAGGGCACTAATTCTCCTACATGCTGCGCAGTGATTGGCTGATATGTGCAGGAATTTATTTATATATGTCGATAACTGGCCACTGCAAAGAGAGTTTTCAAGTGGTGCGTCTTCCCAGGCTTTGAAAACAGTTTTAAATGCTTTTAAAACATGTTTTTTTTTTGCATGCAGGTCTCCTGCAATTAAGTGAATAATTTCTGATAAATAAATAAAACGTTGACTTTAACATCCCTTTAACAACTGACACTAGCATTTTTGGTCCCTAGTAAAACCCTGTACATCCGCGGTCGTTAAGGGTCTTACTAGCACTACTTCGCCGACCGCAGCGCAGCTAGAACTGCGTGCCTCACTTCCGGAGACATGCAGATATAGCTCAGTCTTGTCAACATCGGTAAGACCTGCGCTATTAACGGCACATGTATGTGCACATCTAAACTACCACCGACACACCAGGTACTTCGGAGGTTGTTAAGGTGTTAAAAAAAAAAAAAGGTTTCAAGTGATAATAATGAGGAGGTTAAGATTTTCTTCTCAATGGTTATTTGTAGTCTAGAATAGGCTTGTTGTATATCAAAAAAGATACTGGTGACCAGTTGCCTATGTACCACTTTGTCCTTTAAAGAGACAGTAAAGTGTTTAGCTAGCTCCCACTAGCGCATTGCTGCTACAAAGGATAGCAACAGAATTAAGCAAATTTAATAATAGAAGTAAATTGGGAAGTTGTTTAAAATTGTATGCTCTGTCTGTATCATGAAAGAAACACTTTGGGTTTTATGTCCTTTTCTAGCAGCAGTTAAACATGTTAAAACTGTGTTTGCCCCCCAAAATACTTGTGTTTTGGTGCTGAAGCAGGGATGTCCAACCCACGGCACTCATTTTGTTTCCTTTTTTACCTCTTCCTAAATCAAACAAGGTGTTAAAAAGGGACTCATCACTAAATCCTATAGCTGTTAACACTTTTGAAAATTAGGGGTACAATAACACTTATGGGGGGGGGCTGGCACCACCCTAGTACTGCCACTAAATGACACCCAGTATGTTCATATGCATCTCACACAAGGAATAAAAGTAAAGCAACTGTCTTCTCCAATTTGCAACACCCACACAGCGCCATTCCTGCAACTGGCATGAGATCTAAAGCTCAGGAGTTTGACCTTCTTGTCTGTAGCAGGTTCATTTCTGTATATGTTTTCAGATCTAGGTCTTACTGCATATGTAAACTTGTCACTTGTGGCAGTTTTACGACGATAGTTCATGCCAAATATTTTGTACTTCTGTTTTGAGCTTGCTTTAGGCAGACAGAGAGAGAGAGAGAGAGAGAGAGAGAGAGAGAGAGAGAGATAGGATTGATACAGATTCTTCATTGCTATTAAAAGTATAATAAATCTTCTATAAAACTTTAAAAGTCAGAGCATACTGATAACATTAAAGGGACAGTATACACCAATTTTAACACAATTGCATGTAATAGACACTACTATAAGAATAATATGCAGTGATATTGAGTTAAAAATCCAGTATAAAACCTTTTAAAAACTTACTAAGAAGCTCCCATTTTAGCACTGTTGATAAGTTTAGACTGGGTCACCCACTGAAAGGTGCTGAGAGCAGACTTTGAAAATCAGCAGAATGTTTTTTAAAAAATAAACAAAACTATAGATTTTTACAAAAACACTCCCAGATGGGCTATATAAATGGATCTTCTGCAAAACATTTATGCAAAGAAAAATCTAGTGCACAATGTCCCATTAACTGGAATGTTATGATAAAAAGTATCAGGCACCACACCATACATATGTATGCCTTATGTGCACAATCACGTGATCACAGTAATACAATGCCAGTATTGATGCAAAAAGCAATCATTTTAATACATTCAAAATATCAGTAATTTTATTGAAAATACTTTTTTAAATAAAGGAAATATTTTGATTTATACAGTGGAGCCAAAACATTGAGACAGCAAATTTAAACAATACACTAAGATTTCAAGAAGATTTGTATCACTGCAAAGCTATTTCCTGTTATCTGACAGAACTGGCTGAATAAGATTTGAACAACCCGACACTCTTTAGTGTATGACCTCAAAAAAATTATAAAGTAATTGGATAGATTTGTTTAATTGGAGAGTTCATTGTAAAATAATATATATAGGATTTTTATTGCAGAAAATTATGATTGTTTAATCATGGTTGTTTAACATATTATACTAAGAATACAAGGATTGATAAATAAATAATATCACATTTAGTTAATTTAGTTAATGGTTTACCAGTAATAATAATAATAATTAAAAAATATAATTCTGAAATATTGTGTATAAATCTATATATCCAATAGGCAGTATACACATTTTTCATTTTATTTTCGTAATCTTTAAAGGTATAGTAAACCCAATTTTTTTCTTTCATGACACAGATAGATAATTACATTTTAAACAACTTTATAGTTTACTAATATTATCTAATTTGCTTCATTGTCTTGGTATCCTTTCTTGAGGAAACAGCAATCCACATGGGTGAGCCAATAACATGAAGAATATATGTGCAGCCACCAATCAGCAGCTCCTCAGCCTACCTAGATATGCTATCAACAAAGATACCATGAGAACAAAATAAATTAAACAATATAAGTAAATTGGGAATTTGTTTAAAATGACATGCTCTCTCTAAACCGCTCTATCTAAACCATGAAAGAGAAAATGTGGGTTTCATATCCTTTAAATATATATATATATATATATATATATATATATATATATATATATATATATATATATATATATATAAACAATTGTTTCCTATATATATATTTATATATATATACTGTATATATATATATATATATATATATATATATATATATACACAAAGCTTTCACCAATGCCGCTCCCCACTGCCTATCCTCTCTAATACACAAGTATACTCCAGCCCATCCACTAAGATCCAACAATGACCTGCTCCTTGCATCTTCTTCTATCACCTCTTCCCATGCTAGACTGCAGGACCTCTGTTGTGCGGCACCTACCCTCTGGAACACTCTACCTCATGCTGTCAGGCTTTCCCCTAATCTTTCGTCTTTTAAATGCTCCCTGAAGACTTTTTTGTTTCCGAGAAGCCTCCCACCCAACTCAATAATAAATTAATTTCACTTACCTAACATTTCCCTCATCTAACTTTGCTTTAACAGCTTTCTCAATCTTGCAGTCATAACCTCCTGTTTCTCAACCTCCTACCCTTCCAGATTTTAAGTTCCCGCGGGAATAGGGCCCTTAATTCCTCCTGTATGTGTTTGTAAAATTTTGTCTTGTCTCTTAAAAGTTTTATATAAAATAATTTTCAGAAATAAGCAACATGACTTACATAGCTATGCTGTCTGTAGTGTCTGATCTGCCCCCCTTATCAAGTGTTTAGCATCAGAAATACAGGCATTGTATTTAATAGCAGCTTGTTTCTAGGCATGCTCCAGCAGATAATCACTGTGCACTTCTGCATTCTACCAAAACAATGGTGGATATAGATACAGCCATAGAAGGAAATGTGTGGGAGGAGTTAGAGCTGTACAATTCGGAAACTTAAAAAAAAGGGTTAATGGCAAGGCACTGCAGTATAAATTTGCAGGTAAAGTAATTCAAGTACATATTATTATATTTTGTCTCTATCTCAACTTATGTTATGTCCCTTTAATGTCCTGTTAAGATAGGTCACAGTTGTATGAAAGCTTTAGGGGACAGCACCCCCAAATCAGCTTTAACCACTTAACGCCCTTAGAATGTTCCATGCCGTCCTAACAGCACTGGGCTTTAATGCTCTTAGGACAGCATGGAACCTCCTATGGTATTTAGCATCCTGCAGCCTCATGCTTTATGGAAAATGATAATCGTACTGGGGGGGGGGCATGTCTAGCATTGAAGGCAGTCCCTCATGATCTGATGCCGGCCTTGAAATCACGTGATCACTTTAACGATCACGTTATTTAATTTTTTGTTCTGATGTTCAACACTTGCCCAGGGTATGAAGGGGTTAAAAATGTATTATTATTATTTATTTGTAGTGCGCCAACAGATTCCGCAGTGCTTAAATATTTCATATTTGTTTTCAAATGTTATAAAATGTTTTTATTAAAATACTTATGTATATCCACTTCAGCCTACATTGCTAGCATTTTAACTCTAAGGGGTATATTTATCATGTCCGCTGCACATCGATAAATGCCGACAGCATACGCTATCGGCATTTATCATTGCATTTATCATTGCACCAGCAGTTCTTGTGAACTGCTGGTGCAATGCCGTCCCCTGCAGATTTGCGGCCAATCAGCCACTAGCAGGGGGTGTAAATCAACCCGATCGTATTTGATCGGGTTGATATCTGTCCGCCGCCTCAGAGCAGGCAGACAAGTTATGGAGCTCGTTTATGAAGAGCCTGAAGGAGCTTGATAAATTGACCCCCAAATCTGAAATGTTTTTCCTGGGACTTAAAGGGATAGGAAAGTCAAAATAAATCTTGCATAATTCAGATAGAACATGTAATTTTAAGACACTTTTTAATTCACTTCTATTTTCAAATGTGCTTCGTTCTCTTGGGATACCTTGTTGAAAAAGAATACGCACATATCCTACACTAGTGGGAGCTAGCTGCTGATTGGTGCCTACACACATTTGTCTTCTGTGATTGGCTAACTAGATGTGTTCAGCTAGCTGCAAGTAGTGCAATGCTGTTCCTACAGCAAAGGATAACAAGAGAATAAAGCAAAATTGATAATAAAAGTAAATTGGAAAGCTGTTTAAAATTGTATGTCCTATTCAAATCATGAATGAGAATGTATGGGTTTCCTGTCCCTTTAAGAGCTAGCGACATTTTTTGTATTCTGCTCATACCTATGAGAATACTTTATACAGATCCAAAGAATGCCCCATTCAGGTCACAAAATGAAATCTGTTTTATTCCCTTAAAGGAACATAAAACCTTTTTTTTTTTCTTTCATGATTCAGATAGAACATACAATTTTAAACAATTTTCCAACTACTTCTATAATCAAATTTGCTTCATTCCTTTGGTATTCTTTGTTGTAGAAGCAGCAGTACACTACTGAGAGCTAGCTGAGCACATGGGCTGATCCAATGACAAGAGGCTTATAGATATACAGGCACCAATCAGCATCTACCTCCCAGTAGTGCACTGTTGTTCTTGAGCCTACCTAGGTATGCTTTCCAATAAAAGATACCAAATAAATTATGCAAATTAGATAATAGAAGTAAACTGCATGTTGTTTCAAAATGATGAAAGGAAAAAAAAATGGATTTCAAACTTGAGCCTGATGATCTAAAGCTCTCCGCTCTGATGAGATTATCTAAGAAGTTTCGTCAGTACTGTGAAGTCCCTCAAAGAATCTAAAAAAATGCAAATTTTAGTGAAAGAGAGGCACATGCTTTATACAATCCTCAAAAGACGTCCCCAAAGATTCAACACATTTTCTCTCTGTGCTGGCAAATTTTCGAACACCAGGCCCTTTGCATTTTGTATTTCTTATATCACAGAGTATGCAGACCACTCGCTCAATACAGTAGAATTACATAATTAACAAGTGCATAAAAAAAGACAATGCTTTAACTCCTACTCTGAATTTCAAATAAGCAATCGATTTTTTTTTCTGATAAATTTAGTTTTTCTCCCATTTTCCGGCCCCCTGTATGATGTGACAGACATCAGCCAATCACAGACTAGTATACGTATACCCTGTGAGCTTGCACACATACTCAGTAGGATCTTGTTCCCCAGAAAGTGTGTATATAAAAAAAATTGATAATGGAAGTGAATTGGAAGTCTTAAAACTGCATGCTATTTATTAAACATAAAAGTTTATTTTGACTTAAAGGGGTGCACATTTTCTTATTGTATTATTGTTTGCATATAATTAAATGTTTAAGGTTAACACATAGTTAAAGTGAACGTCAGCGCAACAAAGCTTTGGCACTCTTTAGCTCACCCAGGGCCGTCTTTAATATTGACTGGACCCCGGGCAAAAATTTTCTTGGGCCCCCCCACTACCCCATGCAATTTTGCTCTCCATGCCAACATCCCAAAAAACAACTAAATCAATTTTTTTTTATTATTATTATTAGCCCAGCGGTGGATCATCCACTGCTGGGCTAATCATTTAAAAAAATGAAATAAATTGCAATATGTGAAACTGGTCCTAAGCAGTACTAATAAGTAAATAAATATATAAATTCCTCCACTGTGGATTAATTTAATATTCTTTTGAATGTGATTCTGGTGTGAGGTTAGCTGGTTAAAGAGATTTAGGGCAGCCAACAGGAGCAAAGCAAGGTAAAGACCGAGGAGGAAGCATGGAGGTGCAGACAAACATAAGTTTACTGACTAGAACAGCAGAACTACTATGGGAAGCTGTAAAATCTGAGACAGAGAGAAAATAAAAACTATAAAATAAACCTTACATTAATGTGTGACGTATCAGCATGATACTATACATCAGCCACAGCAGCACATGTCACTTCTTTGCTAGGAACAAGTTCCCTCTCACCCTGCACTATACAATGCTGCATAACTTATTCTTCCCACTGACACCTTTCTACAAAGCACTGTTCCCCTAACAAACTTCAGTTAGTTGATCTTAGGGCCACAGCAGAAAGAGCAGGGCTAAAGGGACCAGCAGACTGCATGCTGTCTGTCCAAGGCTGCATGGATACAGTGTGAGATGAGTCACACAGCCTCAAGACTGAAGAGAGCAGTGTATGCAGCTGCACAGATGCTCAAATCCTCATGTGCCTGCCGCTTCAGCTTTCTGCTGCATGCGCCTACAGTCAGCCCTACCCAGAAACAATCCCCACAACCAGAGCAGTTACCTGGTAACAGTGGTAACCCCAGTAGGACCTTTTCTGATGCAGTGGGAATGGCTAGATGCCGAGTTAGGGCTTTGCATTCAGTGCTGCACAGTGCACATCTATAACAGCACATGGCAATAGCTTGGCATGTCACATGACACCAGCACGGTCTGGCACAGTTTTTTTTTTTTAAATATAAGCAGAGTACTTTTGACTGTGACAGTATTAGGACTGAATGTGTGTGTTCCCCATGTCACATCAGCAGTCGGGTATGAACCATAAAAAAAAAAAAAAAAAAAAAATTTTTTTTTTTTAGGACTCTTGGGCCCCTCAACAGAGACTGGGCCCTGGGCAGCTGCCCCTTTTGCCCTGTGTTAAAGACGGTCCTGAGCTCACCATATGTGAGCGAGCCAATAACGAGGAGTAGTAATAGTGTAATAAGAACACATGAAAATATTTATTTATTGCACCTTTATGCCATTTTAAATACAATTTAATTATAAACTGAACAAAAAAACTGCATTTGTCTCTCTTGGGTGTCCAAATCAAGTGAATAACCACTTCTCTAATACAGAGATTGACACTGAAACCTTCCCTACAATGTAGATATATGGAGCAGTGATTAACACCCTTCTTGCCACAAAGAAAATAAAATATTGCCTTACTAGACATCTTCAGAGTACTCCTTAACATCATCTCTGCATAAAAAAAGATCAACAAAATAGCTAAAACCCCGACTGTCATGGAGTTATGTATGTTTTAAATTTTTGGCATTTTAAAATAGTCTAAAGAATTTTGTGAATGTATTATTTTCCCGGTGAAGCCAATGTTTTGTTATTCAAGAGACTGACATTAAACAGGTGTCTGTCTTTTTAATGTATTTCAGCTTCCCATAGACGCCAGTTCATTTTGAAGGAAACCCCATTCCCTAGTGTCTCTTTAGGATTATTTCTAAATCCTTTAAACCTGTTAGTAATCAACCATTTTGTTGTCAGGGTAGGGCGAGCTAAAAAAATATTTATATCAAAGAAGCACAGTACATTATGTTTCTTTAACATTAGGAAATTAAAAATTGTGCTAATACAGTGATGATGAAATTACAGTGTGAGTATATACAAAGTTTAAAGGGACACTCAAGTCAAAATTAAACTGTAATGATTCAAATAGAACATGCAATGTTAAACAACTTTTTAATTTACCACCATTAACAAAATGTGCACAGCATTTTTATATTTACACATTTTGAGTGACCAGCTCCAACTGAGCATGTGCAAGAATTCACAGTATATACATATATGGATTTGTGATTGGCTACTGGCTGTCACATGGTACAGAGAGAGTGGAACTAGACATAGCTGAAATTTCTCAGAAAAAAAAGCTACTACTCATTTGAAGTTCAGATTTAGTGCGATGGCATTGCCTTTTTATCATGCATCTGTTGATTATGCAAACTGGTCCTTTTATTTATGCAATTTGTGTTTATAATGAAATGATAATATGAACTATATAAACAAAACAATCTCTTTCTCTGAAAATATAAATAATACTTTTATTTATAATGCAATAAACACAAATGTAATGGAAAAATTATATATATATATCTCACCCAGTTTAATTTACTTACTTACTAGTTTTGTGATTATTGAACTCTATACTATAATCTTGATTCCTCTACCTTTAGTGAGTCCCATCATTTACATTTAGAATTCTTATTTTTATTTTTTGGCCTGCTGCCTTGCCACTTGTTTGGTTCAGCACCTGGATAGGGCTTGCTGATTTGGTGACTTAATTTAAACACCAATCAGCAAGTGATACCCAGGTGCTGAACCATAAATGGGCCGGCTCTTAAACTTACATTCTTGCATTTTCAAATAAAGCTACCAAGAGAACGAAGAAAATTTGATAATAGGAGTAAATTAGAAAGTTGCTTAAAATTGCATGCTCTATCTGAATCATGAAAGTTTAATTTTGACTAGACTATTCCTTTAATAATGTTATGTTTTATACTGTTACTGTAGCTTTATCAGTGCTTCCTGGGCTATTGCATTTGTTGCATTAAAGGAACTTTCATGATTCAGATAGAGCATATTATTACATTTGCTTTATTTTTCGTGCTATCTTGCTGAAAAGTAAAACTAGGTAGGTTCCATAGAGTGCTAAAGACTAATATCAACTTATGGGGTCCTATGGGGTTTTACTTTTCAAGCAAGAGAGCAAAGCAAATGTGATAATAGAATTAAATTGGAAAGTTGTTTATAATGTTTACTCTATGGGGTCAATTTATCAAGCTGAGGCGGACAGGGGCGCAAATATGCGCCCCTGTCCCCCGCAGCACCCCTTTTGGTGGACTAAATTCTGCTGTTGGAATTCAGCATTGCACATGAGCGCTATTTTGAGCTTGCGTGCAATCCTGACCCCTTCCCGCGCACAGCCAATCACGCGCGGGAAGGAGCTGTCAATCTCCCTAGTCGGACAAGACCTGGGAGATTGAAATTCGCCACCTAAGAGGTGGCAAAAGGTTAGGGAAGCAGCACTCTGATGACCAGTGCTTGTTAAATACGGACTGCAGGTTCTCTTGTGAGAAACTACAGCCATAGCGGGGTGAAGGGGTTGATAAATCGACCCCTATATAGTTTATGAAAGTTTAAAGGGACATTAAACACTTTGAGATGGTAATATAAAATGATAAATTGTATATAATAAAACAACTCTGCAATATACTTTCATTATTTATTTTGTCCTCTTTGCCTGTAACTCCATTCTGAAATTGTGAGCTTTTCAGTTCCTGTTAGAAATGGAAGTGCAGAACACTGTTAAATCCAGCACAACCATTGGCTGCACACTCTAGTGACCTATTTATAACTGACCCTAATTGGCCACAGCAGAGAAGGTAACACAAGTTACAACATGGCAGCTCTCAGTGTTTTATAGATACTAAAACTTTACACTTATTTTGTCACGTTTTAAACAACTAATGAAACTTTAAAAAATACATCTACATGTTAGTCATGGACTAATCTTTTCTTTGAATGCATCATTCTATCTAGCATGTATTTAGTGTTTAATGTCCCTTTAAGAAATGTATTTGTCTTGAAAGTTGAACATATATTCAGGTTAACATTGTTGTTCTACTGTTGCAGTGTTTTCACTTTGTCTTTAAAGTTTTTTTTTAGACAAAAAAATGTTAGCACACATTTTGTCAAACACAAAATATAACACTCTTTTTTCCAGGCTAGAAGTTGTTTCTGTATAGAAATATTTAATTTTTTTCTGGCAATCAATAGTAAGTAAGACCAACACTTTTAAGTCTTGGTAATTTTTTTAAGAACCCAAAGAGAAATCACAACAACCAAAAAATGTATAGCCCCCCCCCCCCCTCTTGTAAAAATACATTTGCAGGTTGCCCAGGCAATCATGTGACATCATCCTCACATGACAGTCGTCTTAGCAACAGACACTCTTTTTAACAAAAATAGCCATCATGATAGACATACATAAAACACACAATGTATGGAATAACAGTATTTTAAACATCAGTTGTATATTAGTTTTATCTATGGCTCTGTTAGTACAGCTGATAAGTGAAAGGTTTCCACAGGTAGGCAGGGAGTAAAAAAAAAAAAATAGAAAAGAAAGAACGAAAATTAACATCATATTCAGCAATCATTTTAAATATGCAATAAATTTAAAAAAATAATATAAAAGTGCACAAATATTTTAGGTAGATGATTAGGACTTGCCAAACATAGCACACAAATGGAAATGTTGACTTACCTCATTGTAGAATTTACTGCTGATTTTACTAAACATTATGGGCTAGATTACAAGTGAGGCGCTGTCTTAACGTGAGCCTGTACAGGGGCAAATTTGCTCATTTACGGGCGCACGTTAAATAACCAGCTCTGGTTTAAAATAAAAAGTTGCTCCAATTGCCCCTAAAATAAAAAGGACATAACATTAACGTGAAATATAAATATGAACATTTTTTTTAACAGTTATGTGCATATACATTACATATATAAATATATTGGGGCATATGTATCAAGCTCCGTATGGAGCTTGATGCCCCGTGTTTCTGGCGAGCCTGCAGGGCTTTGCGATCACAAAGACCACTGCTCCATAACCTCCATAACCTGTCCGCCTGCTCTGACCAGGCGGACACACATCGCCGGAAATCAACCCGATCGAGTACCATCGGGTTGATTGACACCCCCTGCTGGCGGCCTATTGGCCGCGAGTCTGCAGGGGGCGGCGTTGCACCAGCAGCTCTTGTGAGCTGCTGGTGCAATGCTGAATACGGCGAGCGTATTGCTCGCCCTATTCAGCGAGGTCTGGCGGACCTGATCCGCAGTGTCGGATCAGGTCCGCCAGACCATGATAACTAGAGGCCAATGTCTCTGATGAAGCGCATGTACGCATTCGTGAAACGTATCAAACAAAGGGAGCACCTTAATGTAACTTAAAGGGACAGTCTACACCAGAATTTGTTGTTTTAAAAGATAGATAATCCCTTTATTACCCATTCCCCAGATTTGCATAACCAACACAGTTATATTAATATACTTTTAACCTCTGTGATTATCTTGTATCTAAGCCTCTACAAACTGCCCCTTTATTTCAGTTCTTTTGACAGACTTGCAGTTTAGCCAATCAGTGCCTGCTCCCAGATAACTTCACGTGCATGAACATAGTGTGGCGAGAAACTGTTAAAATGCATTCTGAAAAGAGGTGGCCTTCAAGGTCTAAGAAATTAGCACATGAACCTCCTAGGTTACACTTTCAACTAAGACTACCAAGAGAACAAAGCAAAATTGGTGATTAAAGTAAATTGGAAAATTGTTTAAAATGACATGCTCTATCTGAATCATGAAAGTTAATTTTGGCCTAGACTGTCCCTTTAAGGCCCGGATCCAATAAACATATGGATACACACTTTGGGACTCAGCATCTTTCTGCCCTCATCTCATATACATATATATTATTTATTGCTGCACTAGGTAGTTTGCTGTGGCTGCCATCATGAAAATGAGGCTCCCATTGGAGCCTATGGAAGCTCGCTATCATGAGCCCTTGGCTTTCAGGAATACGGAGTGGAGCTCAAATAGTGCACTCGCATAAGCACAATATTGTGCTCAACTCATAATCTAGCCCTATGAGTTTTACAGGGTTTTTCTTTTGAACATTCTACAACTTGATAGATTGTCTAATCAAGTTGTACCAGTTCTATCAACACATTTAGTACAAAATTGTCTTGCTTGACATTTAGGGCTAGATTACGAGTGGAGAGCTAACAGTTACGCAAGTGACATCTGATTTATCACGGCTGCTTGCGCTCGTCGGATGTAGCACTTGTATTACAAGTTGAAAGTAAATGCAATCACTTGAGCGCAATTGAATGTAATGCATGTCCAGATACTGCAACCTCAGATTAACTGTTTCGCAAAACAAAAACGTGTCACAAAACACATTAAAAATACATTTAAAAGTACTGTTACACTCATAATAACACTATCTAATAAAAATTATTAATAAAAATATTGCACAAAAAAGTTATAAGGGCTCAAAAATATGAGGTCTCAGGTGTTTATATATGTATTTACACACACACACACATATACTGTATATATATATATATATATATATATATATATATATATATATATATATATATATATATATATATATATATATATATATATATATACATACATACATACATAAGTGCATTGGAGCCCTTTGCAGTCAAGTAGATGAAAACATGTTAAAGCATATTTATGCAATATTCATTTTTAAATATTTTACAATCAAATGTTCTGCACATAGCAGAATATGTTCCAAGTATATAAATAATACTCTTATTATCAATTTTTCTTCGTTCTCTTGCTATCTTTATTTTTAAAAAAAGGCATCTAAGCTAAGGAGCCAGACAATTTTTGGTTGAGAAGCCTGGGCAGCAGTTATTTATTGTTGGGTGCATTTAGCCACCAATCAGCAAGCACAACCTAGGGTGTGAACCAAAAATGGGCCGGCTTCTAAACTTACATTCTTGGTTTTCAAATAAAGATATCAAGAGAATGAAGAAAAATTGATAATAGGAGTAAATTAGAAAGTTGCCTAAAATTGCATGCTCTATCTGAATCATGAAAGAAAAAATTTGGGTTCAGTGTCCCTTTAAATTACATGAATATGGGGCAAAATAAATAATGAAACTATTTTGGAAAGTTGTTTTGTTACACTTAACTAAACCTTTTATATCAAAAAAGTTTACTCTCCCTTTAATCTAACCCACTGGTTTTCAAACCTGTCCTCAAGCCTCCCCAACAGGTCAGGTTTTCAGGATGACCTTGGGTGAGAGTAGGTAAAATAAACAGGTTTACTAATCAGCTGATTATTTCACCAGTGCTCCAGTTCAAATATTCTCAAAATGTGGCCTGTTAGAGAAGCCTGAGGACAGGTTTGAAAACCAGTGATCTAATCCAGTGTTTCTGAATCGCGGCCCTCGAGTACCCCCAACAGGTAAGGTTTTCAATATACTGTAGCTGAACCAGTGCACAGGTGACTTGATCAGCTGATTAGTAACACCATGGTTACTAACCTGCTCTCACCCATCTGCTGATTATTTCACCTGTGTACTGGTTATTATTATTATTATCGGTTATTTGTAGAGTGCCAACAGATTCCGCAGCACTAGTACTGGTTCAGCTATAATGAAAACCTGGCCTGTTGGGGGTACTTGGGGAACAATGATTTAACCTAAAACTGCATGGCAAGGTTGATGCAACTCTAAATTCCTCTTCATTGTGAAATTAAAGTCACAGATTTTGTGAAACTGGCCTGGAGCAGGTGTTTACTTAAACTTTGTGTATTGTTTTAAAGTGTTTAAGAACAAGGCATTTAAATTGTCCAGTCACAAAACAGAATAACTATTGCAAGTTTTTGCTACACTATAATTAGGGCTAATCTGGAACCAGCTTGTAATCATTAGACAAAGTGCACACAATGTAAAATGAGAGCTAATGATGATATCAGAATGGTGATGTGTATAGCTGAGAACATAGGAGTACAGTAACAAATCTATTTTTCATTAAAAGACCCATTTGTGTATGAGAAATATACACTGAAATAATGTATTTTCCAAATTATTTCCAAAATGAACACAGATGATTGAGCCACTGTTTAAACCATGCTGGAAATATTTAAAGGGGGAGATTTAACGATAGGTGATTTATCAACCTCTTGTGGTTGCAGGTTCACTCATTTGAGCCTGCAACTAGGGTTGCTACCTCGGCCATGTTTTCATGAACACTTATGAGTTACACATGGTGCAGGGTAGGAAAGGAGATCCATGAATAGTGCTGTCCAGGAATACTATTCGTGTGCTGTCCAGGGGTGAAATTCATGTTCCCCTCTGCACACCCTGCAGCATGTGTAACTCATAAGTGTCCAGGAAAATATGGCTGAGGTGGCAAACCTACCAGCAACTGATATTTATAAACAAAAAAAGGAGAGAGGCGCAGTATGTGTGAATCGATAATCAGCAAGAAGGGAGTATAGACAAGTACATTCTGTGGCGGCACTCCAATGTGCCAATAGAGACAGGCTGGTTTTCATAGCAGACCAGCTGGCTGTACAAGGCAGGATCAGGAATCCCTGGAGGAGCGAGGTCCACAGGTAGCGTAAAATAATGCACTCAGCAATGAAGGTGTGTAATTAAAAAAAGATTTAATACACAATAAAAACAATTTAAAAACAACAGTTCATGCTGTATTGTGCACAAACATATCATACAACGTACAACGCGTTTCACGGTCTACACAGTTTCATCAGGCATGTATTCTGTTCAAAATTCAACCCTTAAAAAAGGCTACGCTACCTCTTCACACCCACTCCACTATTTGTCTCCTATCATCTCTCATTTCCTTTATCATTGATCAAGGACTGTGACACATATTGGTGATTATATTATATCCACGTGGTTATTGTTGTTGTTATTATTATCATTGGAGTCCTTAACAACCTATTAGCGCCCCCTATAGGGTGTGTACCCTTTTTCTCTGATATTTATAAAGCAGCATTTTAAACCGCTGCTAACTAAACCCTCTCCGCCAACTTAGAGTTGGCGGATAAAAATCACCACAGACTGATTCAAAAAGGGTGAATGATACGCCCTATTCTTGAGTGGTTGATTGCGTTAGTGCAGTACACAACCAGATGTTCAGGCAATGATAATTATGAGGATCAAATGTGCCCCGCAATTTACTATCTCTGGCGGATAGGTTTACTACAGGTAAACATTGTCCATTTGCATTAATATACCCCTTAATCTGGCCTTTTTAGTGATTCTTGTGGACTAAAATTACAGGCACGTTTAATTCAAAAATAAATGAATGGTTTAGATAAATAGATAACACTTCAGTTTATGTATGTTACTAAATTTACTGCATTCTTTTGGTATCCTTTGTTAAAAAGCATACCTAGGTTGGCTTAGGAGGACTACTAATGGAAGCTATCGGAGAAAATCTGGTAAACCAATGACATTGGCATATGTGTGTAGCCACCAATCACCAGCTAGGTCCCAAAAGTCCATTGCTTCTCCTCAGCCAACCAAGGTATCATTTTACCAACAGCATTGAGAAAATTTGATAATAGAAATGGAAAAGTCTCTTAAAATGTTATAATCTGTCTGAAATATGAAAGACTAACAGTGACCTCACACACAAGGTACATACAAGCCTTACACAAGCACAGCCCCTAATTGATGGCTCCGTGTGTATGCAGCTCCCAAAGATTTTGGGCGATTTCTCTCTGTGCCTGCGAGTTTTTGATCATCAGCCCCTTTGAATTTTCTTTTTTTTGTATCACAGGGTATGCAGATAGAGCATGCAATTTTAAATAGCTTTCCAATTTATTTCTATTGTCTAATTTGTTTAGTTCTCTTTGTATCCTTTGTTGAAAAGTATACATAGGTAGGCTCAGAAGCTGCTGACTGGTGGCTGCACACATATGCCCCTTGTCATTGGCTTTTAGCTAGCTTCCAGTAGTGTGTTACTGTTCTTTCAACAAAGGATACCAAGAGAATGAGGTAAATGAATTAACATAAGTGAATTGGCAAGTTGTTTAAAATTGTATGATCAATCTGACAGATAGTATTTGGGTTTCATGCATCTTTAATTACATAGGGTTTAATCACAATCCTTTAGAAAAACTAATTAAATGATTAACCTACAAAAATCCCCATAGACCTTAATGGTGTTTTTCTGTTGAAAATCATTAAATAAGTTTTTCTAAAGGATTTGAATTGACCCCATAGTTTCCAACAAGAATTTACTTAATAAAATAATTAATTTGTATCAAATAGAAGTACCATAACACTCAGCATTCCCCGGACACTTTCTGGGACAATGAGATCTAGGCTTTGTCAGGGGGCTTGTGGGCGGACCCATGACAGGTGAGACAGAGCTATCAGCATTCCGTGGCCAGGGTGGATGTGTTGGGAATGGGTTTTGAGCAGGGGTCAAGTCGAGCGGGAACGCATAGGAATGGTGTTCCTGCACTATTTTTGCAGGAGGAACTAAGTTCCCTCTGGACAGAGAACAGAAACACTTCAGTAAACACTGCTGCTGCTGATGGGAGGAGCTGGAGCACAGTCTGGTTAGAGGGATAGTGAGATCCTCTAGTAATGGGCAGTAACACTTCCTACAATACACTAAACGCAAGCCTGTCAGCGGTCCTGCTGTGTGATCACCCTGCACTGTGTGTAACACATGGTGCTTACATTTATGTGTGGCTTACACTGGGGTTATTTAGTTCCCCTTAGCAGAAATAGGACTACTGTACCTTAAGTGGGTGCGTTTCTGTGACAGAGGAGGATTCTCAGGGTCCAAAGGCAACCAATCAACCCTTCATTGGTTTTAATTTGCTTTTATTAACCAAAGTGTATAGATTAATTATATACATATAAATACAGTGTGTGTGTATTTATATATCAATATTGTGAGGGGGGTGGAAGTGTTGGTGAGTTTTCCCACACTTCTTATTGTAGGACTTGACCCCTGGTTTTGAGTAGACAGTGGGCAGAGTCTGGGCAGTTCCTGTTTTCATTTTTTTTTTTTTTCAAACGGGGACATTTGCACTGAAGTGAAAGCTGTAAGAGGGACAGAGAGGCAGAGCTCTTAAACTGTGACAATCCTGCAATATGCGAGCGGTTGGCAGCACTGTATATACTAGTAAATATGATTTTATATATATCCATGGCTTCATATCAGAAATTCTGCAGTTATATAGTTACATCATCATCATGTAAAATTATTTCTAAAGAAAACACTCAATTGATTTATTGCTTAAATACTGTGCATGGTCTCCTACACAGATATAAGAGAACCTGTAAACTATTAAAGTGACATTGTACTGATAGTTTCCCTCATTTAGGGCCTTTATAGTAAAAAAAAAAAAATAACATGCTCTAATTCGACCTTGCAACTGTATGTGTTTAAACTCCACAAGTGGTTAAACACATATGTAAAGTACTGATTGGGAGCATAAACTGATGCAATCAGCAGCATAGTCGCATGACCCAGCTGTGCAACTAGCGCTGCTGATTTGCTTAGTGGTAGTTTCTCTTGAGATCAACAGCTCTATGCAGCTTCCAGTTGGTACTTTAACTATGTGTTTAACCCCCATTGCAGGGATTAAGTACATCCAGTTGCAGGGTTGATACTTGATAGTGATAACATTGCATGCTCTAACAAATCAGAGAATTAAATTTTTTCACTATAATGGCTCTTTTAATGTGTTCCCATTTATCCATTTTACCTGCTGTAATATATTAAAGGACCAGTAAACACAGGAGATTTGCATAATCAACAAATACATGATAAAGACAATGCAATAGCACTTAGTCTGAACTTCAAATGAGTAGTAGATTTTTTTTTCGAGCAATTTTAAAAGTTATGTCTATTTCCACTCCCCCTGTACCATGTGACAGCCATCAGCCAATCACAAATGCATACACATACCATGTGACAGCCCTCAGCCAATCACAAATATATACACATTTTATTCTGTGAATTGTTGCACATGCTCAGTAGGAGCTGGTGACTCAAAAAGTTTAAATATAAAAAGACTGTGCACAATTTGTTAATGGAAGTAAATTGGAAAGTTGTTTAAAAATCGCATTCTCTACCTGAATAATGACAGTTTAATTTTGACTTGAGTGTCCCTTTAAATTGTAAACAAATAGTAAACTCTTATCAGCTGCTTCCCAGAGAACCCTGTGCCTTTAAGCCTTTTTTTATTCTTATAACACTATCACTGCATATGGTAGTTTATAGACAGAACTATTTAAGAATCCATTTGATTAGTACTTTGTCTATGACAAAATGTAATATAATTACATCATTAAACCTTTTCTATGTACGAATTAGAGCATGTAATTTTTTTTTACAGTAGAATGGCCCTTCAAATTTTGTTTGCACATGGAACTTGTATTTGCTTCATATTTGTTTATGTTTTCAATATGTTCACACAATTTATCTTCTGCTTCAAGACAACCTTGCAAATACATAAACTGCAAAAAAAAGATAAGGGATCCCTGCACAGATAAATAAACATGCAAATATCTGCATGACCTATGAACATTTGCTTAGCCGACTTTCTGACACTGTTAGCCATTTTATATGAAATACAACAAAAAATAGTTTTGTTTTTTTTGAAAAATAATTTTCTGAATATATTCCAGTAAACAAAATGCAGAGCTCCCAAATATCCCAGGACTTTATAAATGTCACATTTTGCCAAGGACTGTCAAGCCACGCCCTGATCTGCCCTCTTCAGATTTTAAAGGGATACTGAACAGAAATTTTTTTCCTTTGGTTCAGCACCTGGGTAGAGCTTGATGATTAGTGGCTAAATGCAGCCACCAATCAGCAAGCGCTATCCAGGGTGCTGAACCAAAAATAGGCTGGCTCGTAAGCTTATATTTCTGCTTTTTCAAATAAAGATACCAAGAGAACGAATAACATTTGATAATAAGAGTAAATTAGAAAGTTGCTTAAAATTACATGTTCTATCTGAATCATGAAATAAAAATTATGCCCTTAATTTGCCATGACTGCTTCCCAGATCTCTCTGCTAGAGAAATGCTGTGAGGTATAAAAAATAAAAACATGAAGTAAACAAAATTTTCATTGCATTTATTTGCCTCTTCCTATTATTTAAAAATATAGGAAATATACCTAATTTTCCTAAACTTTCCCTTAAATCTTGAGAGAGACCCTATACACCTGACAGATCTAGCAAAAGCAGGTTGCAGTCCCAGGCAGATTTACAGCGTATAGGCCAGTGACATACTTAAGGGATCATTGCCTCAGAGGATCAGATTGCACAAATAGCAGTGGCATTTTAAGAGATCAGTATCATCGGTCCTAAATTATGCTAATAGAATTTAACTGTTTAAAATGACAGTTAATTTTAAAGCATGTTTGAGCCTATGTACCCTCTGGGGATAACAAATCCTGGGAACCAGGGACTTAAAGCACCTAAAAATGTTACCATTGGTTCCCAAATATTTGGATTATTCAATAAATCTATACATAAAAAAAAATCTTTTGCTCATCAAAAAATTGTATGTGACCCCTCAGTGTTCTCGATGACTCCTAAATTTGTTAAAAACTTTCTTAGATTATTCAGGGTAAAAGAACACCCACATATTTTCAAGTTTATTATCATTTTTTTCATTACCTATTTTAAAGGGACATTATATATAAAGTATTGCATTGAGCAATGATACTTTTTTATTGGACTAACTATACATTTATAAGATGACAAGCTTTCGGAAGAATGTCCTCCTTTTTCTGAAGCAGTCTGAAGCAATACTGACCAATTTGATGGAATTTACAGATTAGGAGGCCTATTTATCAAAGCTCTGGTGGACCTGATCCGACAGTGCAATATGCTCTCCGTATTCAGCATTGAATGAGCTGCTGGTGCAACGCCACCCCTGCAGACTCACGGCCAATCGGCCACCAGCAGGGGCGTGTCAATCAACCCGATCGTACTCGATCAGGTTGAATTCCGGCGATGTCTGTCCGCCTGCTCAGAGTGTTATCGTTATCATTATAAAACCTTATTTCCCCTTTGAATTTTTTAATAATATGACAGGTTTTCAGACCTGCTCTCTGCGCTCTTCTGAGCGGGTCTGTTTTTATTACACAGCGCATTGGGCCAGCTGTATAGTCACACAGCTCTGAGCAGGCGGACAGACAGCTCTATAGGTAAGGTTTTATAATGATAACACTAATATAATGTTATATAATTCTGCACTATGTGCAGAATTATATAACATTATTTTTTAGGTTTACTGTCCCTTTAAGTTGCCTCTGAGAATCTTCATTTTAAGGTTTTGGATGGAGTGGTAAGGTTGGGTGAAATGGTGATGAACAGGGGTACAGTACTTTGTTTCACAGTGATTTTTGATTGAGTGTCTGTGTAAGTTCATCCGAAGGTGCAGTTTTTTAACATCCCACTTCACATGCAGTGCAATGTATCATGTATACCTATTCAATTTTTACAACATTGTTGAAAAGTATCTGCAGTGTGTATTTTTGTAAAAGGCCTGGGAGCATATTGAGTATTTCAAAAGGTGGGACTCATTGAGTTTATGAGTTGTCTGAGTCAACGTTCCTTAAATAAAGATATGTAAAAATCAAGAAGAATACAGCCGCACAGCAAACATAACCTATTTTTTCCTTGTTTAAAGAGCAATTGTATAGTAAACATAAAATGCAGTATTTTATTTGAAAAATCCTTTGTTTACAAAGTTGTACTTTTGGAACAACCCAATTCTGTTCAACAGCAAGAACTAGACAGTGATTGGTGCATATGTATGTATGCATGTGCACATATCTTTTTGTTTTTGAAAGCCGAGGTTGTCATGCATCTGCAAGAAGCCAATTGGCTCATTGCCCCATGAGAAGGCTGTTACAAATGCAACACATCAGAGACGAAACTGAAACTTTGTTTTTTACTGTGCAAAGTACCCTCAGAGCGACATGAATTTCAAGTGATTTCTTTCATGATTCAGATAGAGCATGCAATTTTAAACCACTTTCCAATGTATTTCTAACATCTAATTTGTATTTGTATCTGTATGCATTTATCAATGTGCAGCGGACATGATACGCTACATCGTATCATGTCCACTCGCACTATGATAAATCTACCCCTATATCTTAAAACACAGGCTAAAAAGACAGAAAGTGTTACACAGGTCTGACTGCAGGGGGAGGAGAGGGTGTCGTAAAAATCATGAGGGGGGGTTAAAGGACCAGTCAACACAATAGATTTGCATAATGAACACATGCAAGATAACAAGACAATGCAATAGCACTTAGTCTGAACTTCAAATGAGTAGTAGATTTTTTTCCTAACAATTTTAAAAGTTGTCTTTTTCCACTCCCCCTGTACCATGTGACAGCCATCAGCCAATCACAAATGCATACATGTACCATGTGACAGCAATCAGCCATTCACAAATGCATACACACTTATTCTTGCACATGCTCAGTAGGAGCTGATGACTCACATTTTGTTAATGGAAGTAAATTGGAAAGTTGTTTAAAATTGCTGCTCTATCTGAATAATGAAAGTTTAATTTTATTGAGTGTCCCTTTAAGGTGACAGAGGCATACAGTGTCCAGTGAAGGATAATAGAAAGGGGAAATATATGGTTATACACAGAGCATATACTGACATAAAGTTATATATCAACATGTAATCAATATGTATAAAGATGTTGAAATTAGGTATACAGGGGAATATAAGATAGTCAAAAAAGGAGAAAGGAAATAAAGAAAAAGGGGAATAATAATAATAATGACAAAAGTTTGCACATAGGCTTACCTGTGTACCTATGCATAGAGAGTGTGATATATACAATGTAATTGACTACAGTATATGAAAGTACATTACAAATTTTTTTTTTATAATGGGTTAAGAAACCAGAGTCCACATTTAGGGGTAAATTTATGAAAGTGCGAGCGGACATGATAAGATGTAGCGCATCATGTCCGTTGCACATCGATAAATGCTGACAGCGTACAATTGATTGGCCGCTAGCAGGGGGGTGTCAATCAACTCGATCGTATTCGATCGGGTTGATTTCTGTCCACCGCCTCAGAGCAGGCGGACAAGTTATGGAGCAGCGGTCTTTCTCATAAAGAAACTATAGAGTTGTACACATGCACAGTTTATCTCTCTCCAAGGAAACAAGCACTCAGATACCGCTGATTGGCTTTAAATATATAGGGCTAGATTACGAGTGGAGTGGTACTTTTTAACCTCGCTAAACAGAGGATTATTGCGAGCATCCAGTAGCGCGCGTATTACAAGTTTAAGTAAAATGTTTTTGCTCAAGCGCTAACCTGATGCAGAGTCAGACAAAAAGCCGAAGTTCCAATATAGGGACCATATTACTGTATTCCCTCATAGACTTCAATGGAGCACGAAAAATAGGGAAAAAAACTAACACGCTACTCGCGCGCAAACCTGATTCTTACATACATATTTCTACATATATCTGATGTTTTTTTGATAAAATATATATATATACCTATATATCTATAATATTATATATATGTATAGATATATACAGATATATGTAGGAATAGCTATTTATAAATACTAAGAACATATTCTCATATGTTAAGAACATTGGAATGTGAAGTATTTACTTTAAATTTATAGTTAAACACTTTATTAAATAGGAATATTACCTAAATAAGCTTTTACATGTTTTCAGCTACTTTACTGAAAAGGGCTCCAATGCACTTATATCACTGGTTTTCAAACCTGTCCGCAGGCCTCCCAGAGCACTGAGGTTGTGCTATCCCAACGTGCGCTAAATTCAATTGCGCTCAAGAAAACGTGTTTACTTTCATTTTGTAATGCACATTACTTCCAATGAGCGCAAACAGCCGCAATATTTCTCTTTTCGCTTGCACGCAACAGTTGGCACCACTCGTTATCTAGCCCATAGTGTGGGTGAGATACTTCATATTGGTTCTAAATGTAATGCTCGTGGGATATTTCCCTATCAGACCAAACTTGGCCAGTAGTCTTCTTATCCCGGTGTCAATTGGAAGGATAAGGAAATATCCCAGAACAAAGTGAGTGTAAGAAATGAGGTTAGCAGTACTCACGTTAGACAGGGTAGGTTCACTGCAATAAGAGTAAGGCAGAGATTGTCAGAGACAGGCAGAGTTCGGCAACAGAAAGGCAATCCAGCAGTATAGCAGTTCAGGGGTAAACCAATAGAATGGTCAGGAACAGGCAGAGGTCAGCAACAAAAGGTAATCCAGCAGTTTAGCAGTTATGGGGTAAACCAGGCAGAGTAGTCAGACAGGCAGAGTTCAGCAATAATAAGGCAATCCGGCAATTCAAGGGTTAAACAGGCAGAGTAGTCAGACAGGCAGAGTTCAGCAATGATAAGGCAATCCAGCAATTCAAGGGTTAAACAGGCAGAGTAGTCAGACATGCAGAGTTCAGCAATGGTAAGGCAATCCAGCAATTCAAGGGTTAAACAGGCAGAGTAGTCAGCAATGATAAGGAAATCTGGCAATTCAAGGGTTAAACAGGCACCAAGGAGCACACACAGTAACACCTATACTTGGGCAGAGAATGTAAGTTATGCAGGCACTTACATAGGCGCCGATTCGCACCAATGAGGATTTCAAAGGATCCGGCTTGATAGGGGAATAGAAGTGCGTAAATTACGTAATCGCCGCACGCTCACAGCAACCGCCGTGTCTCTGGCAACAGGGAGTGGCGTGACACTAAAGCTGCTTGTTAAAATAAGGGAAAACATTTATTTACAGGGAGGTTGTCATAAGGGGCACGAACACAGAAATAAATGTAATTTTTATCTTTAACTAATGAGTTTACATATTATGGATCAAATATATATAGCTGACAAGCTTTATAATAATGCAGGGCTCGACAAATAAAGGCCTGGTGCCCTAGTTTTGAGTCCCCAAAATACTCATGGGTGCCCCTCACTTATCCTGCCGGCCGCCACTAGCCACACCTAAAATGCAGCTTGGTGTGTCTGGATCCTATCTTGGCTTTGCAGCTGTGAAATACAAATTCAGCTTGTATTGTATTATTATATAATATATGTGTTTACATATAAATTATATATATTATATAATATATGTATTTACATATAAATACAGTATATACATACACATTCATATGTATGTTTGTATATACATAGTTGTCTATAAATATACTTTTATACTATATGGGGATGTCCAAAAGTTTCTGGCTTCTAGATTTCAGCAGATTTGTCAAGCCAAAAATTCTAAGAGTTTACTATCTCTTTAAATTACTGAAACTGGACTGGATGTGATGGTTACTTTATCATTGTACTGTAGGATTTACACATCACAGGTATCTTAATAAGATAAAATATACAATGCTCTTTATTTGTAAACAGCATCTGCAATCATTCAACCAGTTTTATTGTATGTAAACTTCCGTTTACTTATTGTTGTCATCAGCACCAAGAATCCAGAAGCCTATAACTGTATGATGTAAGACAATTTAGATTTGGCCACTTGCTAAAGGAAGAGTGCCCGCCCTTAAAGAAACAAGCAGAAATTGCCCCAATTAGGTTTAAGGAATAACTAAGAAAACGAGTTTCCTTTAATTTAAGTGAATGTGCTTATTAGGCTAATTAGATTTTTTTAAGTTATGTTATGGATCAGAAGTAATTATTAGCAGACCAGGAATCTCAGCTACTTTTGTTAAAAATATTGAATTACTCGGTTACTATAGAAATAAGGTAAAATACGCTTGTTCCTGCTAAACATCAAAAGCTATAATTGCAAATTTGTTGTTTTGCTGACAACTGTATAGAAATATAATTGGCCTGTATTTGCAATAGAGTAGTGGTAACATTGTGGGCTAGATTACAAGTGGAGCGTTAATTTATCGCACATCAGTAAATGGGCAAATTTGCATGACGTAGCAAGAAAGGTGTTGAACGCCGCGGGGGGACGACGACGACAATGGATTGACAATTGCTCTTGTCAATCAGTTGAGGAATGAGGGACCAAAATGGCGGGCAGAGGAATCGTGGATCAAAATTTAAGAAAAATATATATATTTGTGCATTTGAAATTTTGAAGAAAAAAAAACGATGAATTAAAGTCCCCATGATTTGGATAGATCAATAATATGGCGAAAAGCACAACCGGTGAGTTTACATTCACTTTAAAATATGCTATGTATACATAAACTGACTTTAATGTCCCTTAATGTCTTCCTTAAAGGGACATGAAACCAAATTTTTTTCTTTCATTATTCAGACAGAGAATTGTATTTTAAAGATTTTCTAATTTACTTCTTTCATCACATTTTCTTTGTTCTCTTGGTATCGTTTGTTGAAAATCAGGGGTGTATGCTCAGACTAAAATCTGTACAAATCCAGATCTTAGTGTGTTAGACTTTCACAATAAGAAAAGAGACCGAATGCCACATGCAGCTGCCTACTTCCACATTTGGGTAATCACAAATGATCCGAATGCACATGCCTAGTAGTTAATCAATTCATTTGCTTTGCGCCACACTGTTGCTTTAAAGGGATAGTATAGTCAAAATTAAACTTTTATGATTCAGATAGAGGATGCAATTTTAAGCAATTTTCTAATTTACTCCTATTATAAATTTTTCTTCGTTCTCTTGATATCTTTATTTTAAAAAGCTGGAATGTAAGCTTAGAAGCCAGCCCATTTTTGGTTCAGCACCTGGATAGCACTTGCTGATTAGTGTCTAAATGTAGCCATCCAATCAGCAAGCGCTACCCAGGTGCTGAACCAAAAATGGGCTGGCTCCTAGACTTACTTTCCAGCTTTTTTAAATAAAGATACCAAGAGAACAAAGAATAATTGATAATAGGAGTAAATTAGAAAGTTGCTTAAAATTGCATGATCTGTCTGAATCATGGATGTTTATTTTTGACTAGACTATCCCTTTAATATAAGGGTAAAAATATGGTTTAGCTGTTTGATGACTAATGGACAATACTGTGTGTGTGGTTGTGTATGCATGTATTTACAACATTTGGCCAAAAGGTGATAAGCCCAGGACCACATCAAGGTTCCTTCATCCCTGGGTCTCTAACCTACAACCACACAATGCAAACTTTCAACCAAACTCACTGAGATACAAACAAGGGGGACACAGACCCTTTGTAATTTTCCATGACACATAAAAAACCTTTAAAATGGACTGCACTCTCAAACTGAACTGGGTACACTTCCAATGACCCTGCAAAAATAAGTAAGAAGCATGATACGCTGGTGCTTGTTCCATCATTAAAATAAAACAATAGTCTTATCATTTTTATGTAGAGATTTTGTTATGCCTTTTTTGTAGATAATCTTAATTATATATAGATTGTGTATATGTGTGTGGAGAGAGAGAGGAGAGAGAGAGAGGAGAGAGAGAGAGAGGAGAGAGAGAGAGAGAGAGAGAGAGAGAGAGAGAGAGGAGAGAGAGAGGAGAGAGAGAGGAGAGAGAGAGGAGAGAGAGAGGAGAGAGAGAGAGAGAGAGAGAGAGAGAGAGGAGAGAGAGAGAGGAGAGAGAGAGGAGAGAGAGAGAGAGAGAGAGGAGAGAGAGGAGAGAGAGAGAGAGAGAGGAGAGAGAGGAGAGAGAGAGAAGAGAGAGAGAGAGAGGAGAGAGAGAGAGAGAGGAGAGAGAGAGGAGAGAGAGAGGAGAGAGAGAGAGAGAGAGAGAGAGAGGAGAGAGAGGAGAGAGAGAGAGAGAGAGAGAGAGAGAGAGAGAAGAGAGAGAAGAGAGAGAGAGGAGAGAGAGAGAAGAGAGAGAGAGGAGAGAGAGAGAGGAGAGAGAGAGAAGAGAGAGAGAGAAGAGAGAGAGAGGAGAGAGAGAGAAGAGAGAGAGAAGAGAGAGAGAGGAGAGAGAGAGAGAGAGAGAGAGAGAGAGAGAGAGGAGAGAGAGAGAGGAGAGAGAGAGAGAGAGAGAGAGAGAGAGAGAGAGAGAGAGAGAGAGAGAGAGAGAGGAGAGAGAGAGAGAGAGAGAGGAGAGAGAGAGAGAGAGAGAGGAGAGAGAGAGAAGAGAGAGAGAGAGGAGAGAGAGAGAGAGAGAGAGAGAGGAGAGAGAGAGAAGAGAGAGAGAGAAGAGAGAGAGAAGAGAGAGAGAGAGGAGAGAGAGAGAGAGAGGAGAGAGAGAGAAGAGAGAGAGAGAAGAGAGAGAGAAGAGAGAGAGAGAGACTTTCCTGATGTATTTTAGTCTGATCCCGCCTAAAAAAGTCAGTCCAGCATTAAAATAGCAGGAAATTCACAGACGATCATTATGCTCTTCTGTAGGTCTATATATATTACACATACACACAATTATACATTTATTGCTTCTTAAAGGGACATGAAACCCACATTTTTTCTTTCATGACTTAGAAAGAGAATGCAATTTTAAACATCTTTCTAATTTACTTATATTATCTAATTTGTTTTATTCTCTTGATATTCTTTGCTGAAAAGCATATCTAGATATGCTCAGTAGCTGCTGATTGGTTGCTGCACATAGAAGCCTCGTGTGATTGGCTCACCATGTGCATTGCCTTTTCTTCAACTAAGGATATCTAAAAAATGAAGCAAAATAAATAATAGAAGTAAATTGTAATGTTGTTTAAATTTGTATTCTCTATCTGAATCAGGAAAGAAAGATTTTGGGTTTAGTGGCCCTTTAAGAACCCAGCACTCAATGTAGCAGATAACTTGATAATTTGCTTAGTATCAAACGTTATTAACATATTGCAAAACCAGCACTCTCTGGACATTATTTATTATATGTTACATAAACAGTGATGTTTTAAGGTGACAATACCTATCCCAGAAACTAGATGACACTCATTTGTAGAAAAAAAGCAGCAAATGAGAAAAAATGGGGGATTTAGTTACAGCTATTGGCCAAGAGATAAGCCCTAGTGCCTTATTATAGCACCTGCATCATTTGAGTATTCTCACAGGTACAGGAAGGAAGTATTTTTGGAAACCAACATCTTTCACTTTATGTTGTTTTTTTTTTTGTTTTTTTTTGTCCATGATTGAGTAAGTTAATTTTTAATGTTTGTTTATACTTGTGGCTCTACCCTAGAGGATGTTGTCTACTCAAATTATTCTAAGAGCAAGGCATGGGGTATGTTCCCAGTGCAGCCTCCAAGTGTAGTTCATTTCCAGGTTTTGTGTTATATGAAAATTTTGTGACAAGGTCAATATCTGGCCAGGGTAGGACCCAAAATTAGTGAATGCTGAACACACCGTACCAACACACAATAATAAAGCTTGGGACATAGCCTAGAAAGTCAGATAACTAGAACTGAAGAATAGTCAACAAGCAAGGGCAGCAACAACACAGATTAGGATGGTACCAAAGGATCAGGCAAAGTAATAGTCCAAGGCAGGCGGAGGTCAGAACACATGACTGGCAGAGACGGGCCTAAATCAGCAATCAATGGAAAGACCTTGAAGAGGTCAAAGTCAGCAACCTCCACTCCGCAAGGTACAAAATCAGCATGCAAGATAAACGTCAAAGTAACAAGCATCAAGAAGTTCTAAGTACTAAGAAGAATGGCATCAAGAGCATAGTTCACAAATGGGCAAAGATAAAGCCGTTCTGCATCAATGAATAACATCAAGCTCAAAAACATGATGCAGCAAAAAATGGTGTGAACAAGTCCACTGCCAAAAATGAAGCTATAATCAAGCCTCACCTAAGTAATGGGGCACCAAAAATATGTCTTACCATGAGAAAAATACACAAGCCGTTGCTAGGACACCAGAACAATGTGACCCCCCCCACACACACATACACCTACCATGAGCCTGAAGTATGATATATTTAGTCTTTAGTTATGATCGTTGCTCCTTTAGAACTTCCCTTATTGGACACATATAATAATAGAATGATCTATTTAGATGATGTTGGAAATATATTTTTTATTTCTCTTTTTCTTTAATTGGCTTAATCCTAAAAATTGTTCAAAGGCAGTTGTAAAAAAAAAAAAAAAAAAAAAAATCCATTGTGGAACCTCATTTATAAAGACTACATAACCCTGAAGAAGAGCAATCTTTTGGTAATCTCCATGGTGGTAAATTTTTTTTTTTTTTAATTTTGTCATGGGAGAGTGTAACATCTCTCTAACCCTTTATATTGTTTGCTAGAGAAAGCTTCCATGGAGTTTGAAGATTCCCAAATATTGTACACAGAATAAATAGCCAAAGCAACCTAAATTCCGCACCACTGTTGTTAACTATGCCTTAGGCATGTTAGGTCACGCAATTCCTGTAGCTATGCGTGGCATGTCCTGTAGAAAAAAAACATAAAGCATACAAAGGTGTAAAGCTTAGTAAAACATCAGCATCTACCTATAATAGACACCACTGAATTCATCTTTAAAAACAACTGCAATATGTTTAATATATATCTGCTTTAGTTTCCATTTTATATCTAGGTGATAATGTTAAACAGAAAGATGATTATATTTGTGGATACCAGAAAATAAGATTTCTAATTACCCTTTTTGTACTTCTTAACTTTATTTTTTATTAATAATCTAAAATGCATTTTACCACCGTGACTATCAGATATCGCTCCAGTGAGTACTGATGCGCTACTGCCCTCTCTGGCAGCCAAGGGAATAAAAGAGAAGTTTTTTTAGACAGGTTTGTACTTTCTTAGCAAATATGTCCAAGTATGAACCTATAGGGGTTGATTTATTAAGCCGCAGATGTTGCATCAAAGCCCTATTGTTTCAGGTCTGTTTCTTAACTTATCCTCCACCTTTTAGGTGTCGGACTGAAATCATCCCGATCCGATCAGGATGATTGACGGCCCCTGCTTGCGACCGATCGACCACGAGTGAGCAGAGGTCGGCATTGTACAAGCATTTCACCAGAAATGCTTGTACAATGTTAAATGCCGACAGCGTATGCCTCTTCATAAATCTACCCCATGATATTAACTAATCTTGATAAAATGGAACACGATTTAACAGCAATTTATTAAACAATTGAGTATAATATAACTTTAAAAAAAAATATGTTCTTGCTTGCTTAGCACATCTCAGAACCCACTTCTGTGTACATAAATACATATTTTTGCATATATCTTAGTTTTATAAAGCATTATTCAAAACAGATGTATTGCAATCACATGTAAACTTTCATTAAAGGGACAGTCTAGGCCAAAAAAAACTTTCATGATTCAGATAGAGCATGTAATTTTAAACAATTTTCCAATTTACTTTTATCACCAATTTTGCTTTGTTCTCTTAGTATTCTTAGTTGAAAGCTTAACCTAGGAGGTTCACATGCTAATTTCTTAGACCTTGAAGGCCACCTCTTTTCAGAATGCATTTTAACAGTTTTTCACCACTAGAGGGTGTTAGTTTGTGTATTTCATATAGATAACACTGTGCTCGTGCACGTGAAGTTATCTGGGAGCAGGCACTGATTGGCTAAACTGCAAGTCTGTCAAAAGAACTGAAATAAAGGGGCAGTTTGCAGAGGCTTAGATACAAGATAATCACAGAGGTTAAAAGTATATAAATATAACTGTGTTGGTTATGCAAATCTGGGGAATGGGTAATAAAGGGATTATCTATCTTTAAAAACAATAAAAATTCTGGTGTAGACTGTCCCTTTAAGTGTTCTGAAATTTATTAGCCAACTAACTAACTTTTAAAACCTTTAAAAGCTTGTATCTAATTTAGGGCTAGATTATAAGCGGAGCCCAAAATATTGCTTCTGCGAAAGCGATATTTGCGCTCCACTTAGTAATTCCAGCGTTTGCAAATGTGCGCTGGTATTACAAGTTAGGTGCAATGCGAACACAACTTTGCGTTCGCATTGCACAGAAGCTTTGCGCTCATGAGATCTTGCTTCCATAGGCTCCAATGGGAGCCTCATTCTCCTACTGTCAGTCACAGCATGAGAACTAACGCAGCAAAGGGTGCAAGTCACGCAACGATGGGCAGCAGATTGTAAATATCTAGAAATAGAAGCATATACATATATATTTACAGGGAACACACAGTTCCCATAGACCACAATGTAAAGGCATATTTCAGTGCTGGTTTTTTTAACACCCCACTCCCACCAACTTTAACCCCTCATAACTGCTTTTTGCAGTTTTTTGTTTATTTAAAAAAAAGAATATTGTTTATTTTGGGGGAAATTGAGGGTTATTTTAAAAATTAAAGGGACACTGAACCCAATTTTTTTCTTTCATGATTTCGATAGAGCATAAAATTTTAAGCAACTTTCTAATTTACTCCTATTATCAAATTTTCCTCATTCTCTTGGTATCTTTATTTGAAATGCAAGAATCTAAGTTTAGATGCCGGCCCATTTTTGGTGAACAACCTCGGTTGTCCTTGCTGATTGGAGGATAAATTCATCCACCAATAAAAAAGTGCTCTCCAGAGTCCTGAACAAATTTTTTTTAGATGCCTTCTTTTTCAAATAAAGATAGCAAGAGAACGAAGAAAAATTGATAATAGGAGTAAATTAGAAAGTTGCTTAAAATTGCATGCTCTATCTGAATCACAAAAGAAAAAAAAAATTGGGTTCAGTGTCCCTTTAAGAAGAGGTTTAACCTTTGATTAATTTTCTGAAAGCTTATTGCTACCATGAGTATGCGATAACAATAACCAGCAACGATAAATTAGCGCTCCACTTGTGTCCTATACTTTAAATGGATAGTGCAGGGTGTGTTATAATCACTCATATTATAAGTAGTGAGTTAAAGAGCCATTATATTTGAAAAATTACATTCTTGGTTTGAGAGGTCTCTTCAATCTTCTTAAACATGAACCAGTCAGACATTATAAGCATATTAGAGGAACACTTTACTGCAAACCGTTCCTGCTCTAATTCTGACAGTCATGTCTCTTTAAAGGGATAGTGTAGTCAAAATTAAACTTTCATGATTCAGATAGAGCATGCAATTTTAAGCAACTTTCTAATTTACTCCTATTATCAAATTTTCTTCTCTTGGTATCTTTATTTGACAATACAAAAATGTAAGCATAGAAGCTGACCCATATTTGGTTCAGCACCTGGATAGCGTCTGCTGATTGGTGTCTAAATGTAGCCATTAATCAGCAAGCGCTACCCAAGTGCTACACCAAAAACGTGCCGACTCCTACGCTTACATTCTTGCTGTTTCATAAAAGTTTAATTTTGACTAAACTATTCCTTTAACCTCTACAAAGTGGTTAAACACATAGTTAAATACCTATTTGGAACCTGTAGAGAACTGCTAGTTCAGAGCATTAAACAGCCGGGAAGCCAATCTGCAGCAGCAGTCGCACAACCCATCAATCACAACTCTGAATGGGACGTAAACTGTCTGGGTTAAACACATATAAAAGGAGCCTCAATAGTGCAAATTTTACATACTCTAACAAATTATAACAAAACTTTTGCCCTAGGATATCCCATTAATACGTTAAAAATATATGGAAAACCTTGGAGCCAGGGGTTTATACTTTTTAAATAAACTGTTCTTTTAGAACCTAGTTCCTGCCTACACATTGTAAATAAACATAACGTGTCGCTCAAGCATGGATTTATAATAACATTACATGTATAGCCATATTCTGCCTGTTCTGACAACAGGAGTTTTCAACACATGTGGCTTTGAATAACTGAGATCTGTTGGGTAATCTTCAGATCAACTTAATAAGCTTTTGGCACATTTTAATGTAGTGCGATAAGTCTTTTTTTTTTGCTCAGTTTATTAGAAAAACTGGTTTTTGAATGGTTTACACATTATTAACTCATCAAGTACTTGTCATTAAGACCCCTCACAAATCATATTAAATTAAAGGGATTTTAAACAGTACATTCATGTTAAACATACAGTATCAAGTATTCAAAGTAAAAATTAGCCTTACAGTAATATGCAGATGTATTTTTACCATTATATTAGTTGTTCAAATATTGACGATATAAGTGTAAAGTTTTAGTTTCTATAAAGTACTCTAGATTCTAAAAAGTAATGGGGTGACGCCATATTTGAACTAGTTTTCTATTTTTCTCCGTCTTCTGTGAAGAACAATTAGGGAAAGATATAAATAAATAAAAAAACAAGCAATAAAGAAGAGTTTGTGTAAATAAGGTTGTGTGGAAAACCACACAACCTTGTTTGTATTAGTGTATTTTAGTGCTTTATATCTGTTCCTAATTGTTTGCAGCAGGACAGTGAGATAAGGGGAAAACTTAAGTTTAAACATGGAGGTGTCCAATATGTTATAGAAACTGAGTGGAATTTAAAAAAAAACAATTCTTTTCAGAGTTATATTACAAGAAAAGGGAACAAAAAATTAATGAAAGTATATTACAAAGTTTTCTTTACAATTACAATCTCATCCCTTTAAATAGAAAACATTTTTCAAATATGACTTCTAAATACTTGAACTTGAAATACTTTTCTGTTAAAACCCCACTTTATTATGGCACTTCTTAGCTTTTGGATTTTTTTTTATTTGGGTTGTAATATCACGCATGCTCAGTTCATATTTCAACAAATAAAATATTTCAACATTAAAACAGTGAGCAAATTACGCATGTAAGTTATTAAATATATTTACAAATAAAATATTAAAATGTATTTTGATTAAAAAATGACATGCTGTAATTACTTTTTGCATTATTGACACTAAATAACTATCAGCCAGATTACGAGTTTTTCGTTATGAGCTGTGCGGTGCTAACGAGCAGTTTTTTCTCACCGCTCACTTACCTGCAGCGCTGGTATTACAGGTTTTTACAAACCCGGCATTAAAAGACAAGAAGTGAGTGTAGAGCAAAATTTAGCTCCTTACCGCACTCCAATACCAGCGCTGCTTAAGTCAGCGGTGAGCTGGTTGTACGTGCTCGTGCACGATTTCCCCATAGACATCAATGGGGAAAACCAGCTGAGAAAAAGTCTAACACCTGCCAAAAAGCAGCGTAAAACTCAGTAATGCAGCCCCATTGATTCCTATGGGGAAACACATTTTATGTTTACACCCAACACCCTAACATGAACCCCGAGTCTAAACACCCCTAATCTTATACTTATTAACCCCATAATCTGCCACCCCCGACATCGCCAACACCTGCATTATACTTATTAACCCCACATTATACTTATTAACCCCTAATCTGCCGCCCCCAATGTCGCCGCAACCTACCTACACTTATTAACCCCTAATCTGCCACCCCCAACGTCGCCGCCACTATATTACATTTATTGACCCCTAAACCTAACCCTAACACCCCCTAACTTAAATATAATTTAAATAAATATAAATAAATATTCCTATCATTAACTACATTATTCCTATTTAAAACTAAATACTTACCTATAAAATAAACCCTAAGGCCTAGATTTGGAGTTTGGCGTTAGCCGTGAAAACCAGCGTTAGAGGCTCCTAACGCTGGTTTTAGGCTACCGCCGGTATTTGGAGTCAGTGATTAAAGGGTCTAACGCTCACTTTTCAGCCGCGACTTTTCCATACCGCAGATCCCCTTACGTCAATTGCGTATCCTATCTTTTCAATGGGATCTTTCTAACGCTGGTATTTAGAGTCGTTTCTGAAGTGAGCGTTAGAGCTCTAACGACAAAACTCCAGCCGCCGGAAAATAGCAGGAGTTAAGAGCTTTCTGGGCTAACGCCGGTTCATAAAGCTCTTAACTACTGTACCCTAAAGTACACTAACACCCATAAACTACCTATGTACCCCTAAACCGAGGTCCCCCCACATCGCCGCCACTCAATTTAAATTTTTTAACCCCTAATCTGCCGACCGCCACCTACGTTATACTTATGTACCCCTAATCTGCTGCCCCTAACCCCGCCGACCCCTGTATTACATTTATTAACCCCTAACCTGCCCCCCACAACGTCGCCGCCAGCTACTTACAATAATTAACCCCAATCTTCCGACCGCAAAGCGCCGCCACCTACGTTATCCTTATGTACCCCTAATCTGCTGCCCCTAACACCGCCGACCCCTATATTATATTTATTAACCCCTAATCTGCCCCCCTCAACGTCGCCGACACCTGCCTACACTTATTAACCCCTAATCTGCCGAGCGGAGCTCACCGCTACTATAATAAATGGATTAACCCCTAAAGCTAAGTCTAACCCTAACTCTAACACCCCCCTAAGTTAAATATAATTTAAATCTAACTAAATAAATTAACTCTTATTAAATAAATTATTCCTATTTAAAGCTAAATACTTACCTGTAAAATACATCCTAATATAGCTACAATATAAATTATAATTATATTATAGCTATTTTAGGATTTATATTTATTTTACAGGCAACTTGGTAATTATTTTAACCAGGTACAATAGCTATTTAATAGTTACCTAGTTAAAATAATAACAAATTTACCTGTAAAATAAATCCTAACCTAAGATATAATTAAACCTAACACTACCCTATCAATAAATTAATTAAATAAACTACCTACAATTACCTACAATTAACCTAACACTACACTATCAATAAATTAATTAAACACAATTCCTACAAATAAATACAATTAAATAAACTAGCTAAAGTACAAAAAATAAAAAAGAACTAAGTTACAAAAAATAAAAAAATATTTACAAACATTAGAAATATATTACAACAATTTTAAACTAATTACACCTACTCTAAGCCCCCTAATAAAATAACAAAGCCCCCCAAAATAAAAAATTCCCTACCCTATTCTAAATTAAAAAAGGTAAAAGCTCTTTTACCTTACCAGCCCTGAACAGGGCCCTTTGCGGGGCATGCCCCAAGAATTTCAGCTCTTTTGCCTGTAAAAAAAAACACATACAATACCCTCCCCCCAACATTACAACCCACCACCCACATACCCCTAATCTAACCCAAACCCCCCTTAAATAAACCTAACACTAAGCCCCTGAAGATCTTCCTACCTTGTCTTCACCATCCAGGTTCACCGATCCGTCCTGAAGAGCTCCTCCGATGTCCTGATCCAAGCCCAAGCGGGGGGCTGAAGAGGTCCATGATCCGGTCAAAGTCTTCATCCAAGCGGGGCAGAAGAGGATCTTCCATCCAATTGAAGTCTTCATCCAGGCGGCATCTTCTATGGTCTTCCATCCGGAGCGAAGCGGCAGGATCCTGAAGACCTCCAGCGCGGAACATCCATCCGGCCCGACGACTGAACGACAAATGACTGTTCCTTTAAGGGACGTCATCCAAGATGGCGTCCCTCGAATTCCGATTGGCTGATAGGATTCTATCAGCCAATCGGAATTAAGGTAGGAATTTTCTGATTGGCTGATGGAATCAGCCAATCAGAATCAAGTTCAATCCGATTGGCTGATCCAATCAGCCTATCAGATTGAGCTCGCATTCTATTGGCTGTTCCGATCAGCCAATAGAATGCGAGCTCAATCTGATAGGCTGATTGGATCAGCCAATCGGATTGAACTTGATTCTGATTGGCTGATTCCATCAGCCAATCAGAAAATTCCTACCTTAATTCCGATTGGCTGATAGAATCCTATCAGCCAATCGGAATTCGAGGGACGCCATCTTGGATGACGTCCCTTAAAGGAACAGTCATTCGTTGTTCAGTCGTCGAGCCGGATGGATGTTCCGCGCTGGAGGTCTTCAGGATCCTGCCGCTTCGCTCAGGATGGAAGACCATAGAAGATGCCGCCTGGATGAAGACTTCAATCGGATGGAAGATCCTCTTCTGCCCCGCTTGGATGAAGACTTTGACCGGATCATGGACCTCTTCAGCCCCCCGCTTGGGCTTGGATCAGGACATCGGAGGAGCTCTTCAGGACGGATCGGTGAACCTGGATGGTGAAGACAAGGTAGGAAGATCTTCAGGGGCTTAGTGTTAGGTTTATTTAAGGGGGGTTTGGGTTAGATTAGGGGTATGTGGGTGGTGGGTTGTAATGTTGGGGGGGGGGTATTGTATGTGTTTTTTTTTACAGGCAAAAGAGCTGAAATTCTTGGGGCATGCCCGCAAAGGGCCCTGTTCAGGGCTGGTAAGGTAAAAGAGCTTTTACCTTTTTTAATTTAGAATAGGGTAGGGAATTTTTTATTTTGGGGGGCTTTGTTATTTTATTAGGGGGCTTAGAGTAGGTGTAATTAGTTTAAAATTGTTGTAATATTTTTCTTATGTTTGTAAATATTTTTTTATTTTTTGTAACTTAGTTCTTTTTTATTTTTTGTACTTTAGCTAGTTTATTTAATTGTATTTATTTGTAGGAATTGTATTTAATTAATTTATTGATAGTGTAGTGTTAGGTTAATTGTAGGTAATTGTAGGTAGTTTATTTAATTAATTTATTGATAGGGTAGTGTTAGGTTTAATTATATCTTAGGTTAGGATTTATTTTACAGGTAAATTTGTTATTATTTTAACTAGGTAACTATTAAATAGCTATTGTACCTGGTTAAAATAATTACAAAGTTACCTGTAAAATAAATATTAATCCTAAAATAGCTACAATGTAATTATAATTTATATTGTAGCTATATTAGGATGTATTTTACAGGTAAGTATTTAGCTTTAAATAGGAATAATTTATTTAATAATAGTTAATTTATTTCGTTAGATTTAAATTATATTTAACTTAGGGGGGTGTTAGTGTTAGGGTTAGACTTAGCTTTAGGGGTTAATCCATTTATTATAGTAGCGGTGAGCTCCGGTCGTCAGATTAGGGGTTAATAATTGAAGTTAGGTGTCGGCGATGTTAGGGAGGGCAGATTAGGGGTTAATACTATTTATGATAGGGTTAGTGAGGCGGATTAGGGGTTAATAACTTTATTATAGTAGCGCTCAGGTCCGCTCGGCAGATTAGGGGTTAATAAGTGTAGGCAGGTGTCGGCGACGTTGTGGGGGGCAGATTAGGGGTTAATAAATATAATATAGGGTCGGCGGTGTTAGGGGCAGCAGATTAGGGGTACATAGGGATAACGTAGGTTGCGGCGGTTTACGGAGCGGCAGATTAGGGGTTAAAAAAAATATGCAGGGGTCAGCGATAGCGGGAGCGGCAGATTAGGGGTTAATAAGTGTAAGGTTAGGGGTGTTTAGACTCGGGGGTACATGTTAGAGTGTTAGGTGCAGACGTAGGAAGTGTTTCCCCATAGGAAACAATGGGGCTGCGTTAGGAGCTGAACGCTGCTTTTTTGCAGGTGTTAGGTTTTCTTTCAGCTCAAACAGCCCCATTGTTTTCTATGGGGGAATCGTCCACAAGCACGTTTTTTAGGCTGGCCGCCTCCGTAAGCAACTCTGGTATCGAGAGTTGCATTTGCGGTAAAAATGCTCTACGCTCCTTTTTTGGAGCCTAACGCAGCATTTGTTTGAACTCTCGATACCAGAGTTAAATTTATGGTGCGGCCAGAAAAAAGCCCGCGGAGCGTTAACAGCCCTTCTACCGCCAAACTCCAAATCTAGGCCTAAGTTAGCTACAATATAACTAATAGTTACATTGTATCTAGCTTAGGTTTTATTTTTATTTTATAGGCAAGTTTGTATTTATTTTAACTAGGTAGACTAGTTAGTAAATAGTTATTAACCATTTAATAACTACCTAGCTAAAATAAATACAAATTTACATGTAAAATAAAACCTAACCTAAGTTACAATAGCACCTAACCTTACACTATAATTAAATAAATTCCCTACATTAAATACAATTAAATAAATTAAATTAGCTAAATCACACAAAAAAAACACTAAAATTACAGAAAGTAAAAAACAAATTACAGATCTTTAAACTAATTACACATAATCTAATAGCCCTATCAAAATAAAAAAGCCCCCCTAAATAAAAAACCCTAGCCTAAACTAAACTACCAATAGCCCTTTAAAGGGCATTTACGGGGCATTGCCCCAAAGAAATCAGCTCTATTACCTGTAAAAAAAATACAAACAACCCCCCAACAGTAAAACCCACCACCCACACAACCAACCCCCCAAAAAAATACTAACTAAAAAAACCTAAGCTCCCCATTGCCCTGAAAAGGGCATTTGTATGGGCATTGCCCTTAAAAGGGCATTTAGCTCTATTGCGGCCTAAATAGATATTTAAAAATACAAAGAATAATTTCTACTATGTGAAGAACATTAGAATGTAAAATTTTTACATTAAATACACAGTAAAAAACATTTGTAAAACATTAAAATGAATTAAATATGCTTTTTCAAGTTTTAAAGGGATAGTCTAGTCAAACTTAAAGGGACACTAAACCCAAACTTTTTCTTTCATGATTCAGATACAGAATACAATTTTAAACAACATTCCAATTTACTTTTAGCATCTAATTTTCTTTATTCTTTAGATATCCTTTATTGAAGAAATAGCAATGCACATGGGTGAGCCAATCATACGCAGCAGCTATAGTGCAGCCACCAATCAGCAGCTACTGAGCCTATCTAGATATGCTTTTCAGCAAAGAATATCAAGAGAATGAAGCAGATTAGATAACAGAAGTGAATTACAAACTTGTTTAAAATTGCATGTTCTTTCTAAATCAAGAAATAAAAAATTGTGGTTTTATTTCCCTTTAAACTTTCATTATTCAGATAGAGCATGCCATTTTAAGCAACTTTTTAATTTACTCCTATTTTCAATTTTTCTTCTTGGTATCTTTATCTGGGTAGCACTTGCTGATTGGTGGCTACATTTAGACATCAATCAGAAAGTGCTACCCAGGTGCTGAACCAAAAATTGGCTTTCTCCTATGCTTACATTCTTGCTTTTTCAAATAAAGATATCAAGAGAATGAAGAACAATTTATAGTAGGGGTAAATTAGAAAGTTGCTTAAAATTGCATGCTCTATCCGAATCATGAAAGTTTAATTTTGACTAGACTATTCCTTTAAGGTATTTGGGTGGAAAGAGCTCCAAAGTGTATATACATCCCCATCTGTATCCTGCTCAGGAGCAGAAATGCATTGTGGTTTGTGTGCAGACTTTAACTATGTGCTTAACACCTTAAAACACTAAGGACTAGATTAAAAATGTGAGAGCAAAACAAATGTTATGAGTTCTATTATCAATCTAGTGTTATCTATAATGCTTATGTTTTTGCCCTTAATTTACAAATAAATTGTAAATAATATTTCAATTGGGTAGCATGGTTGCAAAAAGTTATATTAGTGGGCTACTCCACATCAGGTAATGGATTTCTAATATTAAAGGGATAGTAAACCCATTTTTTTTTTCTTTCATGATTCAGATAGAGCATGCAATTTTAAGCAACTTTCTAATTTACTCCTATTATCAATTTTAATTTGTTCTCTTGCTATCTATATTTGAATAGGCAGAAATAAAAGCTTTGGAGATGGCCTATTTTTTGTTCAGTACCCTGCATAGGGCTTGCTGATTGGTGCCTACATTTAACCATCCAATCAGCAAGTGCAACCCAGGTTCTCAAACTAAAATGGGCCAGCTCCAAAGCTTTTATTCCTGCTTTTTCAAATAAAGATAGCAAGAGAATGAAGAAAAATTGATAATAGAAGTAAATTAGAAAGCTGCTTAAAATTGCATGCTCTATCTGAATAAAAAATGTGGGTTTAGTTTCCCTTTAAGCAAGCTAAAGGTATTCTTGTTGGGCAGCACAGATACCAAAAGCCGTTTTAGTGTGCCATTTCCCCTCAGGTAATGGAGTTTTTGGTTTATGTCTCTGCTATACCTTTCCTTTATTATTTCATTTATATGCTAGGATTTACCAGTACTTTAAATAAAGGAGACTTTCAGTCATGAAGTATAAAAAACTTTATGCTGAAAGTACCTTTATTTGCAGCAGGTTTATGCTGAGCTGAGCACATCAGGCAGCCCACAGCAAAAAGCTATTTTTTCAATAAGGTGATGTTTCCACCTATTAGCCAATAGCTGTGCTTGCCCTTCGGCATTATGCAATAATACAGTTCTCTAACAGCATTTATTTTCGCACTACTATTTTCCTTTAACTTTAATTTATGAACAACTTCAGGATATATTTCTAGACTTATGCAATCTTATGTAACTAAAAAAAACCCAGTTAATTGCATCTATGAAATATGATTTTGCCTTTGAAACTTTATACTTTTACAAGGTGTTATCAGGAGACACAATAGTTGCATAAGAAAATCTCTAGGTATCAAAATCTATTGACGGCTTTCATTTGATATTGTTTGCGGTTTTGCTAAAGATGTGGTAAGCAGTGTATAATCTGATGGGTAGAAATAGTGCAGACCTGTAATTATCTTCAGTTAACATCATATCTGTTGCTTGTTATGCGTTTGACATTGCTTTTGTGGACAGATGTACAAGAGATGTGTGACAAAACATAATATTATTTTGTATTTTCCATGTACTTTGTGGAGGAAAAGTGCAATAGATTTCATTAATGTCTGCAACAGATAACAAAAGTACTAGGTTTTTAATGTATAAGGCTTTAAATGTTTCGTGTATCAAAGTCTTCTGATATGTAGAGAAATATGACAATGATCAGGTAACAATTCCAAAGCAAGGTTGCACATCTTAAAGTGAAGGTAAAGTATTACCTATCCGTATACACTAATGCATTAGTCATATTTTAAATTACTAAATCGCTAACTTTCTTTCCCCAAAGGATTTTATAATTATATAATAAATAAGTTTTATTTTTCCCTACCGTTTTGTTCCTGACTCCTCCCAACAGCCATTTCCTTATTTTAGAGACAATGACGTATAGAGCGGTCCCTCCCCGCTCTATACGTGTCACCAAAGCGCATTCACGAGGATGCAACAAACAATAAAGCCTATTACGTATTACGGCAATTCAATAAAAATATAAATAGTCATGCGCGAAACGGGAGCGCGCTTGTATCGCATGTACAACAAATAACTCTGAACGCATGAGCATATCATCCGGGAGGTGGATGACGTAGATTGACGGCCGCCTTACGGCCAGAATTTCAATAGGCTGAAGCAAAAACATAACCAGAGATGGAAAATAATAAAAATAAAAAACGTGTTGAATTTGCCGAACCAAAAATTGTGAGTATAAACAGCAAAAACTGACTTTATAATTAGAATTTTACAAACTCATGAATGAAAGTCATATTCAATTAGGGGGACAAGTGTTATTAAAAAGTGAGATAGAGTTAACTTTACCTTCACTTTAAAGGGAGATTTAACAGTTTGAAGAGGATCTCTTCTTGAAACGCGTAGTGGTTTTTGGAGGATACACCGGCCGGTGACTCTGTGTTTGAACTGGAACTTGCTATTGGAAGTGGAGAGACTTTTATGCTTTAGACTTTTCAAGTGCAAATATTCACATATGGACAGCTCCTGCCCGCGTGTGATTGGCTGTGTGCGGGCATGAGGCGGTGTTGCACAAGAGCGCAAAATTGCGTTCTTGTGCAATGCTGAATTTTGGCAGCGGAATTCAGCCCACCAGAGGTGAGCTGCAGCAGACAGGGGCACGTATGTACGCCCCTGTCCACCGCAGCTTGATAAATCAACCTGATAATGCAAATTATGCACCTCTCTCTAATCTTGGGTGCTGCCATTATGGAACTTTGGTTAAACTGCAGGTATCTGAATGAAGGGCAATTGCTGACCATGTGCAAACTCGAATGTAGTGTAAGACAGATTTCATCATGGCAGCACACACGACTAGGGAGGTGGGGAATAACCTCAATACTATGCTTATAAAATGTATTTAATGTTTAATGTCCCTTTAATTGTATGCTCAATTTTAATCATGACAGTATAATTTCAGCTTCACTATCCCTTTAAGAAGTAAAATTCAGAAACAAACAATTCATCTTTAAACCTTGAAAGGGACACTAAACCCAATTTCTTTCTTTCATGATTCAGATAAAGCATGAGATTTTAAACAACTTTCTAATTTACTCCTATTATAAATTTTTCTTTGTTCTCATGCTATCTTGATTTGAAAAAGCAGTACTGTAAGCTTTAGAGCCAGCCCATTTTTTGTTCAGCACTTGGGTAGTACTTACTGATTTGTGGCTAAATGTAGCAAACCAATTAGCAAGCGCTACCCAGGTGCTGAACTAAAAATGGGCCGGCTCCTAACCTTTCATTACTGCTTTTTCAAATCAAGATAACATTAGAACAAAGAAAAAATCATAATAGGAGTAAATTAGAAAGTTGCTTAAAATTGCATGCTCTCTCTGAATCATGAAAGAAAAAATGTGGGGTTAGTATCCCTTTAAATCTTTGACTGATATGTATGATTTGTTTAATCAAACAAAGCAGCAGTTTCATTGCAACAAATTATTTTATTACACTCCTTTTTCTTGGGAATACTCATTCTAGAATAACATTTTAGCATCAGATAAGCCAGTCTCGCTTAACCAAAAAGGCATGATACAGAGTAATGAAAATATATTGGATTTACTACAGTAAATAGCATTATTCTGTAAAATATTCTTGAATTTATAAATCTTTTTATTTAATTTGTAAGTTTTGGTCAAAGTGCATGTCAACTTTCATGAATCAGTGCCCATTTAAAAAAAAAAAAAAAAAAACTATTAAAAACAGGGGCAATTTCATTCATGAAAGTTTACATTGCACCGGATTTTACAAATGCTCACCTTCTCCTCCTGAAATGCCAGATCGTCGATCCCACGCCTTCAGGTCCTCTGTACTTTGTCAGCAATGACAAAATAGTCTCTCTCCAATCACGGCTTCCCCCCCAGGAGTGTTCATCTGGTGAGGCCATGCCGTGATTGGAGGAAGACGGTTTTGTCATTGGTGTGTTAGTACAGCATGAAGAAGCAGGCGGGGCAATCGGCGATCTGGTGTTTCAGGAAAAGAAGGTAAGTATTTGTAAAATCCGGTGCAATGTAAACTTTAATGAATGAAAGTGCCCCTGGTTTTAACAGTTTTTTTTAAAAAAAACCTGGGCACTGATTCATGAAAGTTGACATTCACTTTAAGACTGAGTGTATTAAAAGTACGAGAAAAGCTCCTTTAAATTCAATAAGAAAGAACCTATTGTGTATGTAATTTAAGTTCCCACGTTGTTGTTTTAAGTGCAAAATATACTTTAAAATTCAGTGGTCACTGATAAAACAAATAAACATACAAAGTCACAGACTCTTTAATCTACTTTGTGCCTTATCAGTAAAGGAAACTCATAAGCGTCTATTGAATGGTGGATGTGAGACTCTGCCTTTTAAGCTTCTCTCATTAAAGAAGTTGAATTCTCTAATGTTTCCTTGTACTCATCTTGTTTCTGATCTCTAAAAGCGTTTTCCTGCTCACTAATTATTTTCAAAGTGTTGGGTTTTTTTCTTACGTTTTGCAAACAAGCTGCAAATCATCAGCTTATATGAATGTTAAAGGGATAGTCTAGTCAACAATTAACTTCCATGATTCAGATAGAGCATGCAATTTTAAGCAACTTTGTAATTTACTCCTATTATCAAAAAATGTTTCCTTCTCTTGGTATCTTTATTTGAAAAAGCAAGAATGTAAGCTTAGGAGCCGGCCCATTTTTGGTTCAGCACTAGGGTACCACTTACTGATTGGTGGCTACATTTAGACGCCAATCAGGAAGCGCTACACAGGTGTTGAACCAAAAATTGGCCAAATCCTAAGCTTATATACTTTCTTTTTCAAATAAAGATACCAAGAGAACGAAGAAATTTTGATAATAGGAGTAAATTAGAAACTTAAAATTGCATGCTCTATATGAATCATGAAAGTTTAATTTTGACTAGACTATCCCTTTAAAGGGACATTCCAGTCAAAATATAAATGCACATAGATTTATTGCGTTTTTGATTAGAAACATATTTGCAATATACATGTACTGGGAAAAAATGTTTTTATTAAGAGTTATCACTGTTTTAGTGTTAACACTTTTCTCTGCACGTGCATGTGAAGCATAGCTAGATATTTTCACAGCACCCATATTTTAAATAATGCAGCTGCTCAGATCATCAGAGGTGCTTGTATCATGCCAGCAATTCACAAATGAGTCATTACCAGATGGTACAAGCACCTTAGGCTCTTCAAACAAGTGTTGTGTTTAAAATGCTGGTGCACGGTGCATACTTAAATACACTTTTGAAACAGCTATAGCTTTTATTAGAAGCCTTTTTGCTAATGCATGTATATTACAAAATTGCTTCTGTTCAATACCGATATGCACCCATGTGGTTTTCAATTTTGGCTGGAATATCCCTTTAAGTTCCTCTAATTTGTGAAACCAATATTTATCACTTGATAACCGCCACTTGAAAATTGCAGAATGTTTTGAAGATTGGTAATCGCACCTCGTCAGGGCAGCGAGTGGCAAATTCAGTTCTATTGAAATCAGTTAAGCTACTTCTATCTTGCAACCTTTTTCTCACCACATAGAACAATTGTCACTGTCAAGAACACAAAAAACACATTTAAAACCTTAAAAAAAAACTTTAAGAACTAACTAAAACAGAAAAATAAAAACAGCTTTGAAATAGCAATTTGAGATACTTCACATGGGCAATAGAGTCATTGGGCTCAATGTATTGAGCAGTGTAAGCTTGTTATGAGCCCTTGCGGGGCAGGTTCACACTTGTGAGCCGGCTTCCCGCAATGTAAGAAGCAGCGGTCTAATGATGGTGGATTGAAATCACACCAAACACACTTGCTTAGGGTGATTGACAGGCCCTTCTCTCTAGTGGTCAATTGTTTAATTGTGTAATTGTACATACAGACAGCAGACGTACAGAGACTTTGAACAAACTTTATTTGCATGTTTTTATGCTAAATGGTACTATTTGTCACTGCTATTTTTATTTTGGAGATTAGGATTGAATACATTTGAGTTTCTATTTATTTTAGTGTTCTACATTTTGATGTTAAGCACCTTCCTATTTGGTGTGTAACTCTTAGTGGTTCTTGTTTCCAGTGTAAGATATACTTAAAGAGATATTGTACACAAGATTTTTTTTTGCATAAATGTTTTGTAGATGATCAATTTATAAAGCCCATCTGGAAGTGTTTTTGTAACAAAAAAAATCAAAACTATAGATTAATAACATTGTGCTGATTTTAAGACTCCTAACCAAGCCCTAAAGTATCAGATGTAGACCCAGGTCTACAGATTTGTGCTGCTATTGTTTGTATAATCTGATTTTCATATGCTCTTTATGCTCTTTCTGCTTTCTCAGCCCATTTCAATGGGTGTCCCAGCCTAACTTCATCAACAGTGCTAAACTGGTAGCTTCTAAGTATGTTTTTAAAATGTTTTATAATGGATTTTTAGATCAATATCTGATTATATTCTTCTTTATAGTACTGTCTATTACAGGCAATAATATGAAAATTGGTATACACTGTCCCTTGAAAGGGACAGTCTACTCCAGAATGTTTATTGTTTAAAAAGATAGATAATCCCTTTATTACCCATTCCCCAAATTTGCATACCCAACACAGTTATATTAATATACTTTTTACCTCTGTGATTACCATGTATCTAAGCCTTTGCAGACCGCCTCCTTTTCTCAGTGCTATTTACAAAAGTGCATTTTAGCAAACCAGTACTGAATCATTCATAACTCCACAGGAGGGAGCACAGTCTTTTATTTAAGGCACATATTAACTAGCTCTGTCTAGCTTTGAAAAGCTAATAAATGCACCTAGATAAAGTGGTCTGCAGGGGCTTATAAACATGCAGAGTTTTAGAGTTTTAAAGGTTATGAAAGTCATATTAATGTAACAATGTTGGTTATACAAAGCTGAAGAATGGGTATAAAAGGTGTTATCTATCTTTTTTAGTCAATAAAAACTTTGGAGTAGACTGCCCCTTTAACATATCTATATATATATATATATATATATATATATATATATATATATATATATATATATATATATATATATATATATATATATATATATATATATATATATATATATATATATAGTTTAAAGTGATGGTAAACTCTCCCCTTTTTTAAAATCGGATCCAGAATGCTAGTTATCTTTTAGATGGAGTTTAATTCAAACTGTTAGCTCACAGAAATATTGATTTATGAAGTTTGCGGCAGAGCGCTAGGTATTTGAATTTCATATCTATATTAAAAAGTAAGTTATAGTGCAACTTCATTACAACTGATGAATGAAACTCCAACTAAAATATCCCCAACATTCTGAATCTGATTTTAAAAAAGGGAGAGTTTACCATCATTTTAATGGAAGAAATGCCCACTAATGAAACCCTGGAAAATATAGGTGAAATGAGCCTCCATGAATTTCAAACAAAAATTTGCCACTCAGCAGTATAACGGGCGCCTGTAAATCTGGCCCAATGTCTAGTTGTCCCAGACGCTTCCTTTAATGTTATCATTTCTATAGTGGTTAATCGAACATCAGGTTTACTGCTCTGTTCTTTATCAACACGGCAAATGTTTTTTCTTAATTCTGGCAGCCTTGTATACCTCTGAGCAGACTTACATTTTATTTGGTAGTAAAGAAATATAATCTAATTGTTGTGATCCATGTCCAGTTGTACATTGTTGGGGCACAAAGTGAAGGGAGTACCCCCTATAACACGTTATAAAACTGATGTTGGTGCAGTGAACTAAACTAGTCATTAGAAAGAATTGTAATTTCCTTATATTGTAGAACAGAATCTTTTTCATCAGCAATGTTAATTAGAATAGGCATAAACTATTTAGCAAACGTTTAAAAAAACGGTGCACTGTAAGGTTTTCTCCCTTTTAATGTGTTCCCAACGATCCATTTTACCTACTCGAGTGTATTAATTACTACTGTTTTTTGTGTATACAGACAGAGATAAGATAAAGAATCCATTGTGTATAAAAATAATGATAAAATAAAGATGTCTGCTTTCTTTGCAAGCTCAGCTTATTTGAATTGACTGTGGTTTAAACTAGCAAAGATAAACTTAAAGGCGCAGGAGCAATTTCTCATAGGGGCCCATTTATCAAGCTCCATAGGGGAGCTTGAAGGGCCGTGTTTCTGGCGAGCCTTCAGACTCGCCAGAAACACCAGTTATGAAGCAGCGGTAAACCTGTCTGCCTGCTCTAAGGAGGCGTACAGAGATCGCATGAAATCAACCCGATCGAATACGATCGGGTTGATTGACACTCCCTGCTAGCGGCCTATTGGCTGCGAATCTGCAGGGGGCAGTGTTGCACCACAGCAGTTCACAAGAGCTGCTGGTGCAATGCTGAATGCGGAGAGCGTATTGCTCTCCGCATTCAGCGATGTCTGTCGGACATGATCTGCTGATCGGATCATGTTGGACAGACATTTTTTAAATTGGCCCCAGTGTCTCAACTTTATAACTAAAAGTAAGGAAGGTAAAATAACAACTTTTTGTGTTAACCTCATGTTTTCCTGTCTTTTTAAATTTGGGAATGTATTATAATATTTTTTCTTAGTAAAGTGCATCATGTTTCTAAGAATATTTGGGACCACCTGACAAATCTAATCCTTGCTAATCATCTGAATACTTTGAATTTCTTTTAATTTAATTGACTGTATGAATGCTTAAAGTTAATGAAAGTACAAAATTAATTACATTTTCAACTTTTTTTGGTAGGAATACTAGTACATGTCAAGTCACTAAAAATAAATATAATTTTCCCATTATCCTAACAATCTATTATATAAACTGAGACCTGTTGGATCATTATTTTTTTTATCTGTGTAACATAAGTCTATTGTAGTAAATCCAATTAAGATTTTGGCAGATTATTGTAATGGTTCCTAATAAACTGAGACAGATCAGAAGAAGTGTAACCATGATTTTCTAATTCTGTTTTTCATAGTAAGTGGTTTAGTGGGATTTGCTGTTATGCTTCCCAACTGTCTCAGAAACTTGCCCACCAATTGCCCTGTTTTTGTCTTTGTCCTTACTAGGTATTAGATGCTCTTTGCCAGTATGAGGTCACATGTATTTCTATAATAAAACATCTGACAAGTTCATTGTGTAATATAAAGATAATATACAGACTGTCACTGTGATAAACTTATATTAGCGGACAAACAGGAAATATAGTATTGATGCTACCACTTCTAATACATTTAAATAATTACAGGGGGGGAAAAAATACACTTAAAGGGACATGAAACTCATTTTTTTCTTTCATGATTCAGATAGAGAATCCAATTTTTTTAAAAAAATTCATTTTACTTCTATTATGAAATTTGTTTTGTACTCTTGTTATTCTTTGTTGAAGAGATATCTAAATCGGTAGCGTGCACCTTTCTGGAGCATTACTGACAGGAAATAGTGCTGCCATCTAGTGCTCTTGCTAAGCTATGACATTGTTGCAAAACTGCTGCCATACAGTACTGCAGACACGTGCACACTTCTAAACTTATCTTTTTGCTTTTTAGCAAAGGATAATAAGAAAACAAAGAACATTTGAAAATATAATTAAATTATAAAGTTGTTTAAGATCGGATGCTCTATCTGAATCATAATTGAAAAATGGGGTTTTATGTCCCTTTTAAGGTACACTCACTGATCTAGAATTTTACTATTTTTATTATTATCATCATCGTTTAGCATGTGGGTAGCACTTAATGATTGGTGCCTAAATGTAGCCACCAATCAGCAAGCACTACCCAGGTGCTGAACCAAAAATGGGCTGGCTCCTAAGCTTACATTTTTGCTTTTTCAAATAAAGATACCAAGAGAATGAAGAAAATTTGATAATAGGAGTAAATTAGAAAGTTGCTTAAAATTGCATGCTCTATCTAAATCATGAAAGTTTAATTTTGACTAGACTATCCCTTTAATAGAAATCATTACAATATGTATTATTAATATATTTAAATGGATTTTACCTTATATTTTGGTTTTTACACTGCATTTGAGCTTCATGTCACAGCCCTTACATGGAGGAGGAGGCATTTGCAGGAAGTTTTATCTTAGCCTGATGTCATAAAACTTCTAGGCTAGTGAATGGACTAGATCAGGGGTCAGCAACCTTGGTACCCCAGATGTTTTGGAACTCCCCATGATGCTGAGACACTCTTTAGGCTGTATGAGCATCATGGGAAATGTAGTTCCAAAAACATCGGAGGTGTCAAGGTTGCTAACCCCTGGACAAAATAACAGGGAGTCAGATTTGCTCATGCCCAGAACTGACAGAATAAAAACTTAGGTTTTGAACATCCTCTGCTCTTAAAACACTGGGGACGGGGCTACACTGAGACTCTCTAAGTGCTAATTTTGCAAGAAAACAAGTAAGTTATTTGCTGTTTTTTATACAATCTTTTCATATTTACTTTGATTTAACATATTTGTTTTGTTTTTTTACCAAAGAAGTGCTGTTTGATTTAAAATATCCCTTTAAAGCACTGAATCACTTTATGTATTGAAAGTATAAGGACAATTTAAAACAAACTGAGTCACCTCAGTGGCATTTGAAAAAAGACATTTAAAAAATTCCTCATTTTACAACGGTTTGTTTTACACCAATTCACAATATAACAACAGTGACAGAACTGACAGCACCCACCTAAAAGGGAGATGCATGAAAATTACATATTACACTTTGTGCAAACTCTCTTCAAAAGGCTAAATTACTAGCAATATATAATTACCTGTAACTCGGTTATTAAGACATTTTTTGAACAGGAAGGGACTGGAAGGGACAGTTTTTTGACATATAGTATTTATATAAAATTTAAAGGGGTAGTCTAGTCAAAATTAAACTTTCATGATTCAGATACAGCATGCAAGGTTAAGCAACTTTCTAATTTACTCCTATTATCAAATTTTCTTCGTCCTCTTGGTATCTTTATTTGAAAAAGCAAAAAAATAAGCGTAGGAGCCGGCCCAGTTTTTGGTTCAACACCTGGGTAGAGCTCACTGATTGTTGGTTACATTTAGACACCAATCATCAAGTACTACTCAGGTGCTGAACCAAAAATGGGCCAGCTCCTAAGATTACATTATTGCTTTTTCAAATAAAGATACCAAGAGAACAAAGACAAATTGATAATAGGAGTAAATTGGAAAGTTGCTTAAAATTGCATGCTCTATCTGAATCATGAAAGTTTAATTTTGACTACACTGTCCCTTTAAGCTTATTTACAGTGTGAAAACTCATATAGCTAAATGTTTTAGATTTTATGGCAGTCATAGCACACATTTAATAGCTTTAGATATATTATTATTATATTATTTAGATCAGTTTTGAGAGTGCATAACATATAACTTAAAGTCTCATTATAACGTTAAAATGACGTTCAAATCCATTGGAACATGTCATTTTAACACTAGTGATGCTGTAATGTGAAGTTTTAAACCTCTTTACTGGGGTTAAACACATAGAATTATGTAAAGTCATGTTGGGGACCTACAGAGCACTGCTGATCCCAAGTGGAAGGCCACCACTGATCCAATCAGCAACAGGGGTTAAACACAGGGCATTACATCATCACTAGTGTAAAAATGACCTAACAGATTACACAATGTCATTTTAACCCTATAATGACTTTTTATAAAGTAGGTTCATTTTACAAATATTCTTTGTGCAACAACTACTAAAGGAATGGAACCCTGGCATAAACAAAGGGATAACTATATGTGTGTGCATGTATATTCCAGCATCAGAAACAGCTTGTAGTCTTCATTGGTGTCATGGATATGGTGAAAGGTGCAAAAGGTTTATATTAGCCCAGTTAATGCAGTCAAACTATCCACAAATACATTTTTAATTGAATTTAATAATTGAATATTTTTTTAAAGGGAGCATTACAAATAAAATGAAGGCAAGACTATTTAAGGTGATCATTATTAAAGGGACAATGTACTCAAAAAATGTTATTGTTTAAAAAAAGATAACCCCTTTATTACCCATTTCCCAGTTTTGCACAGCCAACATGGTTATATTAATATACTTTTAACCCCTGATTTCCTTGTATCTAAGCCTCTTTTGACAGCCCCCTGATTACATGATTATTTGTTTATTTTCTATTAACAATTAGTGCAGTGTCATGCATAACTCCACGGGAGAGAGTACAATATTATCTATATGGCACACATGGATTAGCAGTCTCCTGTTGTGAAAAGCTAATAAAAGCATGTGATAAGAGGCTGTCTATAGTGGCTTAGACACAGGCAGAAATGTATAGGTTTAAATGTTATAAAGTATATTAAAGGGACAGTAAAGTCACAAAAAATCTTTCATGATTTAAATAGGGCATGTAATTTTAAACAACTTTCAAATTTACTTTTATTACCAATTTTGCTTTGTTCTCTTGGTATTCTTAGTTGAAAGCTAAATCTAGGAGGTTCATGTGCAAATATCTTAGACCTTGAAGACCGCCTCTAATCGGAAAGCATTTTGACAGTTTTTTACCACTAGAGGGTGTTAGTTCATGTGTTTCATATAGATAACATTGAGCTCCGGCACGTGAAGCTCCTAAGAGCAAGCACTGATTGGCTAAAAATGCATGTCTGTCAAAAGAACTGAAATAAGGGGGCAGTTTGCAGAGGCATAGATACAAGGTAATCACAGAGGTAAAAAGTATATTATTATAACTGTGTTGGTTTTGCAAAGCTGGGGAATGGGTAGTAAAGGCATTATCTATATTTTTAAATGATAAAAATGTTGATGTTGTCTGTCCCTTTAAATATGGTAATGAAGAGTACAACAAATTGTTAATTGTTGACTGATATACTGGATGAAAAGCATATTATGATCATTGAATCATTAAAGGGCTATTAAAGTCTATTTTATGCTTCTAATAAAAAAGCACTAAGCTGTTGGTTATACTTAAAGGGACAGTCTAGTCAAAATTAAACTTTCATAATTCAGATAGGAAAATGTTTACAGTACACTGTTCCTTTAAGCTACATGGTGGAGGCGACCTGTGTGAAGATGCAGAACTTTACTAACTGGCTCTTGTAAGGGGCAGAAATAAAAGACCGGCTTGAAAGAAAGTTGCAGGCACAGGATGAAAAACAATATAATGATGAGTAGTAACCATGTTACAGGTAGTTGTACACAGAAGTTTGATGTCCCTTTAAACTAATTGTTACAATTTAAACACATATATTAGTATCGGTTGTATAATTTCTTTTAATGCTAAAGTGTCTATTAGCAGAAAAAAAACTATCAACCAATGGGCATTAACAAGAAGTACAGAGCAGCCAATCAAGCTGTAGTAGGAAATGTCTACCATCCAATGAACATCAGAAACAGCTGTATTAGATTCCATTTAAATTTAAAACGCATTTACTTGACATTTTTCATGAAACAAAATGGAAATTTTGAGTAGAATGTGCAACTGCTTTTATAAATGACATCATTAGCTTTATATTATGCAGATACAAGTTATTTTCTTGTTCAATACATAAAGATATGGGATATTTAATTAATTTCTTCGGAAAGGAAATAGTTTGAATATTCTTTGATTACAACCTAACCACTAGACGATTCTTATGCTGTATGTCTAACATATGTGTTGCAAATTAAAATGAATCCTCTGGAGTAACTTGTGCTTCCTTTACAAGTAACTATTAGCAACATAATGAAGCATGCATTGTATCCTTGAAATTATTGCATGGTATAGCCCATCTGCTTTTGCTAGAGATAATTTTATTAAATATAAGTTTTTTTGCAAATAACAACATAGATACTTTGTTTCAGGAAGAGTACAGCTAAAAAATGTACCAATTTATACCAGTTCTATCTGTAATTAACTCAATTTTATTAATTAATTAAATATAATATAACCAAACAATTGCAAATCAAGGGCCTCATTGGATTTTTTTAACTAGGTGTGTGAACAAATTGAAAATTATTTGTAATTAAAAAAAATATATATAGCTCTATAGAATTGTGCTTCAAATTATCATTGTTCTTTTTAAATATTCATTCATTAGAAAAAAAGACAGACAAAGGGCTTTAACATAGATATATATATATATATATATATATATATATATATATATATATATATATATATATATATATATATATATATATATATGTGTGTGTGTGTGTGTGTTTGTGTACATATGTATTTATATGTGTATATATATGTATTTACAGACATATATAAACACATAAATACATATGTATATATAGACATATATATAAGTGCATTGTAGCCCTTTGCAGCTAAGTAGATGAAAACATGTAAAAGCATATTTATGCAATATTCATCCTATAATATAAAAGGCCAAGTGTGTTTGTCCGAAGCGGTCATGCGCAGTAGAGACTGCGCGAGGACAAACACACCTGGCCTTCAGCAGACTAACCTCCTGGTATCTGAGGCTGACTGGGTGTGACAGGGGGTGGGTGATGGGGGATAGAGAGAGCGCAAAAGAGGGGGGGATAGAGAGAGCAAATGAGGGGGGATAGAGAGAGTAAAAAAGAGGGGGAGAGGGAGAGAGTAAAAAAGAGGGGAGATATAGAGAACAAAAGAGAGGGAGAGAGACAGTAAGAGAGAGGGGAATAAAGGGGGGAGAGAGAGCAAAAGAGAGGGGGCAGAGCACAAAATAGAGGGGGGAAAAGAGAGGGGGAAGATGGGGGGAGAGAGAAAGAACAAAAGAGAGGGGAGAGAGAGAGCAAAAGAGAGGGGGGAGAGCACAAAAGAGAGGGGGGAGAGAGAGCGCAAAAGAGAGGGGGAAAGAAAGAGAGCAAAAGAAAGGGGAGAGATAGAGCAAAAGAGGGGGGAGAGAGACAGCAAAAGAGAGGGAGAGAAACAGCAAAAGAGAGGGGGAAAGAAAGAGAGCAAAAGAAAGGGGAGAGATAGAGCAAAAGAGGGGGGAGAGACAGCAAAAGAGAGGGAGAGAAACAGCAAAAGAGAGGGGGAAAGAGAATAAAAGAAAAGGTGAAGAGAGCAAAAGAGGGGGAGAACCAGCAAAAGAGAGGGGGAGAAAGCAAAAGAAAGGGGGGAAAGAGATAGCAAAAGAGGGGGGATAGAGAGAGAGCAAAAGAGGGGGGAGAGAGAGAAAAAGAGAGGGGGAGAGAGAAAGCAAAAGATGGGGGTATAGAGAGATAACAAAAGAGGGGGAGACAGAGAGAAAAAGAGATGGGCGAGAGAGAGAGCAAAAGATGGGGGGATAGAGAGAGAGCAAAAGAAAGGGTGGAGAGAGAGAGCAAAATAGAGGGGGGAGAAAGAGAGCAAAAGAGGAGGGATAGAGAGAGCAAAAGAGGGGGATAGAGAGAGCAAAAAAAGGGGGGAGAGAGTAAAAGAGAGGGGTAGAGATAGAGCAAAAGAGAGGGGGAGAGAGACAGCAAAAGAGAGGGGGAAAGGGGGCAAAAGAAAGGGGAGAGAGATAGAGCAAAAGAGGGGGGATAGAGAGAGCAAAAGAGGGAGGATAGAGAGAGGAAAAGAGGGGGAGAGAGACAGCAAAAGAGGGGGAGAGAGCAAAAGAAAGAGGGAAGAGAGCAAAAGAAAGAGGATAGAGAGAAAAAAAGAGGGAGGACAGAGAGAGCAAAAGAGAGGGGGAGAGCAAAAGAGATGGGAGATAGAGAGAGAGCAAAAGAGGGTGGATAGAGAGAACACAAGAGGGGGAGAGAGCAAAAAAAGAGGGAGAGACAGAGTGAAAGTGGGGGGTTAAAGAGAGCAAAAGAGAAGGGGAGAGCTAGAGCAAAAGAGAGGGAGAGAAACAGCAAAAGAGAGGGGGGAAAGAGATCAAAAGAAAGGGGAGAGAGACAGCAAAATAAAGGGGAGAGAGAGCAAAAGAAAGGGGAAGGAGAGAGAGCAAAAGATGGGGATAGAGAGAGCAAAAGAGAGGGGGAGACAGCAAAAGAGATGGGAGAGAGAGCAAAAGAGAGGGGAAGAGAAAGCAAAAGAGAGGGGGAGAGAAAGCAAAAGAGAGGGGGAGAGAGAGCAAAAGAGAGGGGGAGAGAGAGCAAAAGAGAGGGGGAGAGAGAGCAAAAGAGAGGGGGAGAGAGAGAGTAAAAGAGAGGGGAAGAGAGAGAGCAAAAGAGAGGGAGTAGAAAGAGAGCAAAAGAGAGGGAGGATAGAGAGCAAAAGAGAGGAAGAGAGAGACAGAGCAAAAGAGAGGGGGAGAGAGAGCAAAAGAGAGGGAGAGAGAGATCAAAACAGAGGGGAGAGAGATCAAAACAGAGGGGAGAGAGAGATCAAAACAGAGGAGAGAGAGAGCAAAAGAGAAGGGGGGAGAGAGGGCAAAATAGAGAGAGGGGGAGAGAGAGCAAAATAGAGAGAGGGGGAGAGAGAGCAAAATAGAGAGAGGGGGATAGAGAGAGCAGAAGAGAGGGGGAGACACAGCAAAAGAGAGAGGGGAGAGAGCAAAAAAAAGGGGGAGAGAGAGCAAAAGAGAGGTATGGAGAGAGACAGCAAAAGAGAGGGGTAGAAGGGGCAAAAGAGAGGGGGGAGAGAGGGCAAAATAGAGAGAGGGGGAGAGAGAGCAAAATAGAGAGAGGGGGAGAGAGAGCAAAATAGAGATAGGGGGATAGAGAGAGCAGAAGAGAGGGGGAGACACAGCAAAAGAGAGAGGGGAGAGAGCAAAAAAAGGGGGGAGAGAGAGCAAAAGAGAGGGATGGAGAGAGACAGCAAAAGAGAGGGGTACAGGGGGCAAAAGAGAGGGGTAGAGGGGGCAAAAGAAAAAGGGGAGAGAAAGAGCAAAAGAGGGGGGATAGAGAGAGCAAAAGAGGGGTATAGAGACAGCAAAAGAGGGGGGATAGAGAGAGCAAAAAAGAGGGAGAGAGACAGCAAAAGAGGGGGAGAGAGCAAAAAAATGGGGGAGAGACAGAGTGAAAGAGGGGGGTTAAAGAGAGCAAAATAGAGGGAGAGAGATAGAGTAAAAGAGAGGGAGAGAAACAGCAAAATAGAGGGGGGAAGAAAGCAAAAAAAGGGAGGAGAGAGAGAGCAAAAGAGGGGGATAGAGACAGCATAAGAGAGGGGGAGAGAGAGCAAAATAGAGGGAGTAGAGAGAGAGCAAAAGAGAGGGAGGAGAGAGAGCAAAAGAGAGGAAAAGAGAGAGAGAGCAAAAGAGAGGAAAAGAGAGAGAGCAAAAGAGAGGGGGAGAGAGAGAAAAAGAGAGGGGAGAGAGATCAAAACAGAGGGGAGAGAGAGATCAAAACAGAGGGGAGAGAGAGATCAAAACAGATGGGAGAGAGAGCAAAAGAGAAGGGGGAGAGAGAGGGCAAAATAGAGAGAGGGGGAGAGAGAGAGCAGAAGAGAGGGGGAGACACAGCAAAAGAGAGAGGGGAGAGAGCAAAAAAAAGGGGGGAGAGAGAGTAAAAGAGAGGGATGGAGAGAGAGAGAGCGGGAGAGAGACAGCAAAAGAGAGGTGTAGAGGGGGCAAAAGAAAGGGGAGAGAGAGAGAGCAAAAGAGGGGGGATAGAGAGAGCAAAAGAGGGGGATAGAGACAGCAAAAGAGGGGGGATAGAGAGAGCAAAAAAGAGGGAGAGAGACAGCAAAAGAGGGGGAGAGCAAAAAAAGGGGGGAGAGACAGAGTGAAAGAGGGGGTTAAAGAGAGCAAAAGACAGGGAGAGAGATAGAGCAAAAGAGAGGGAGAGAAACAGCAAAATAGAAGGGGAAGAGAGCAAAAAAAGGGAGGAGAGAGAGAGCAAAAGAGGGGGGATAGAGACAGCATAAGAGAGGGGGAGAGAGAGCAAAAGAGAGGGGGAGAGAGAGCAAAAGAGAGGGGGGGAGAGAGCAAAAGAGAGGGAGGAGAGAGAGCAAAAGAGAGGGAGGAGAGAGAGAGAGCAAAAGAGAGGGAGAGAGAGCAAAAGAGAGGGAGGAGAGAGAGCAAAAGAGGGGGAGAGAGAGCAAAAGAGAGGGAGAGAGAGCAAAAGAGAGGGAGAGAGAGCAAAAGAGAGGGGGAGAGAGAGATCAAAACAGAGGGGAGAGAGAGCAAAAGAGAAGGGGGAGAGAGAGAGCAAAATAGAGAGAGGGGGAGAGAGAAAGCAAAATAGAGAGACAGCAGAAGAGAGGGAGGAGAGAGAGAGAGCGAGAGGGCAGAGAGAGCAAAATAGAGGGGGATAGGTAGAGAGCATGGTTGGAACCACTGTACTGCAAAAAATGGCCCGTGTACACGGGCTTTAGGACTAGTTTTTAATAAAGTGTTGTAGTGTGTATTTACTGTAAATATTTCACATTCCAATGTTGTGCACAAAGCAGAATATGTCATATATAGGAATATCTTTTTAGAAATATATGGATCTGTATATATCTATACCTATATATGATCATCTATGTAAATAGGTATAAATATATATTTGCGCCATTGACTTTTATAGGGGAATTCAGTTATTGCATGCAATATTGTCAATTTGGCTTTTTATGTTAGTGCTTGAGCAAAAATAGTTTACTTTCAACTTGTAATACGAGTGCAACCTGTTATGTGGAAAAAGCTTACTTGTAATAGCACTCCACTTGTAATCTGGCCCATTCTGTTTTCCATAGACAAGACAGAAATTTTAAACGGTGTTAAAATTTGAATTAGAATATCTTTATAATGAGCAAGGATCTTCATATTTTTTAGGATTTTTTAAAAAAATATTTTTCTCTGAATAGATTTGGATATTATGTTGTTCGATAATTAAATTATATAATGTAATAATGGTCTTCAAAGTGTCCCCTGTGTCTTAGGTTGGACAATCTTGTTTTATCATTATAGCACATGCAACCCAAGTTTTGTCACTCAGGGGTCGATTTATAATGCTGAGGTGGACAGGGGTGCACATACGTGCCCCTGACCACTGCAACTCGCCTCTGGTGGGCTGAATTCCACTGCTGGAATTCAGCATTGCACACAAGCGCTATTTTGCACTCATGTTTAATCCCGTCCCCTGCCCGCGCACAGCCAATCAAGTGTGGGCAGGAGCTGTCCAGCCAATCAAGCACGAGCAGGAGCTGTCAATCCCCCCGGTAGAGGTAAAGGACCCTCTATTCCATCTGTTTCAGTCTGCCTATCCCTGGCTTTCTTTACTGTCTATATTTTCGGTATAACCTGTATAGTGTTGTGGAATCTGCACATTACAAACAATGACGATAATAATTATAACAATAATAATACATATCTCAAAATTCTAACTGCCTAATAATAAGATGTTGAAGTAAGTGATGATTTTAGGGTAATTTATTTTTAAGTGATACTAAGCCATATTATATTTTTCACACCACACACACAATCAGAGGCAGCTCTAAAGATTGCAATTGCATGGAATCAATTTAAAGTACATCACTTTGCTCCAATGAAAGCTGAAGTCCTGCTTGACTGATTATATTGTGAACCTATGGCGAGCATCTGTAGCATCATCAGAAACTATATATAGGAGGTCAGTTCCCAGAAGCCCACTCATGTAAAGTAGGGTTCAGTGTGTTATGGGTAGGGTCATGCATGCAGAAGGCGGGGGGGGAATGGGCATAGTGGTGAGGGGGAAATTAATTGGGGTCACAGGGAGACAAGCCATTATCCTGGGGGGGGGCTAGTGTCCCTCCTAACTATGTCACTGATGAGCATCCAAGGCGTCAAACTATTGGCCGAAGTTGTAGTGCTTAATGCATTTTTGTGCTTTTGAAACCATGGCAAATTACAGCATTAAAACTTTGATTGAGTTCATCTTTTTTTAAATTCACTTTAAGTTTAAAAAAGGTACCACGTGAATTAGACACATTGGCCCCAATTTATCAAAGGGCTTGCGGACCTGATCCGACACTGCGGATCAGGTCCGCAAGACCTCACTAAATGTGGAGAGCAATACGCTCTCCGCATTTAACATTGCACCAGCAGCTCACAAGAGCTGCTGGTGCAACGCCGCCCCCTGCTGACTCGCGGCCAATCGTACTCGATCGGGTTGATTTCCGGCAATTCCTGTCCGCCTGCTCAGAGCAGGCGGACAGGGTTATGGAGCAGCGGTCTTTAGACCGCTGCTTCATAAGTTGTGTTTCTGGCGAGTCTGAAGACTCGCCAGAAACACTGCCCTTTAAGCTCCGTACGGAGCTTGATAAATGGGCCTGAATGTCCAAACTACTCTGTATTAGGTCAAAGGTGTCAAAAGGAACCCCTTTTCTCTGGCCACTCCTTCTTCTTGGCCACTCTATTAAAAAAAAAACTACATGCATTAGTAAATAACAGTAAATAAATAGGAATCATTGTATGGCCAAGAACTACAGTTAATTACTTGTGCACATTCACAAGTAGAGGTTGCAGTAACCCATAACTAGATAAAATAATGCTTAAAATGCTGATCTGACATATTGTTTGCTCTAAAGTGTATTCTCATGTTATGCTGGGAGGGTAGTGGAAGTAACAAACAACCTTGTATATAGATGGCCAGGGTGAAGAACCTGCTACCTATTTCCAAGGCTGGATTGGCCTACCAGGATATTCCCCAGCGGGCGGCAGCAGCTAGGACAGGCCAGCTACAACTTAACAGGGTGGTTCTGCTGGTGATGTGATCACCTTTCTTTTTTCACAAAATATTTCCTTGTAACTTTTTTTCCTAGAAAATGTACCATTTTAGTAGCCCTCCTTTGAATTTTTTTTTCTTTGTCCCCTGCTTGTAATATTTCACTTTTACATTTAGAGTAAACCTTTTGTTTTTATCCTTTGAATTTTCTAGTGTCTAGTCAAGTCATACTGTGAGACAGAGTGACACACTGTTTTGAGTATCTTCTCTAGATCGAACCATGAATAACCTTTTTTAACACTGTGAAAGGGAGTCATGGAAGAAATTGGGTTGCTTTTTGCTACTTATATAACAATCTGCCATTCATTTTTATTACAAATAACTAATATAATTTAATTCTGAGAACAAAATGATTCGGGGAAGGAGTATCCCAATAATGCCAAAATTAAGTGTGTTATTTCTACAAAGTCAATGAAAAATAGATCTTCTCTCTTTACTATTCTCCTTGCTCTGTGCTGAGCACTGTACATGTAAAAAAGGCTGTGTTTTGTATATTCAGGGAAGCTGGCACAGTTGAGGTTTGGGTGTGCTGCAGTAATGAATGGGGTTGCATAGCACCTCCCTCCCCACACTGTGCTTGGCCCAAAGTGGTTGTTTAGTGAGCCTTATGTCCAATGCTCCACCAGTATTTAAATGTTGCTTTTGGCAGAACACGCTGCTGTTTAATATTATAGTCAGGCAGTGAGTCCTAACACCTGGCTCTCCCCCAGTACGTGCTGTCAACTGAGTACTGCTTTGCATATCTATATTGGGTAATCTTGTTAAAATCAGGGCATGTGTTCGTGTGCAGAAAGCAGCAATGTTATCCCTTGATAGTGATGAAATGAAAATTAATTGGATGACATATAGTCAGTTTCTGTTTGTGACTTACTCTGTAATAACAGCAGAGAAACAAATGAGAAGCAGTTGATGTATTAATAAGAGGAAGTTAACACCGGTCTTTGTGTGATTCAAACCATCACATAGATATAGCATAACATAGATAAGTGTTTTATATGTGTGGAAGATAAATGTAAAAAACAAAAACAACAAAATCAAAATAAGACTAAAGGATTATCTGACACATTTACCAACAAGATAGGTATTCTAGAATTATTGTGATTACACAGGAAGACAGTTTGCTTGAGCGTGGGTATAAGTAATGCAAATGCTTAAAGGGACATACACAATCAATAATAACATTTGCTATTGTTCTAGAGCATGTTATTATTGCACTATTGCTTGAACATACCTATGTGTTTAAACCCTGCAAAGGGATTAAACACAAAGTTAAATCAGTTCTGTATTACTGATAATTGAGTTAAACACGTCTGGTGATTGGTGGCTATGCACATTGCTATCCTGGATAGAGAAAACAAAGAGCTTCTTGTCCAACTATGGGCTAGATTACAAGTGGAGCGCTAAATTATTTTACAAGTGGAGCGCTAAATTATTGGGCTCTCCCGCAAATGGGCAAATTTGCCCGTTTGCGGGAGCGCAATAATTAACCAGCCATTACAAGTGGCTGGTTGTTGCTAACGCAAGCTCGCGGTAGCAATTAGCGATCCGAAAATTAACCAGAGATTAGATCTCTGGTTAATTTTCTAAAAGTGCCCCAAATGCCCTCAAAATAAAGGGCATTGTAGTTTTTATTTAAAAAAAATGTAGCATGGCTGGGAGTGTGGTTAACTGCTGCCCATCGCTGCGCTACTTACCCCCTTCGCTGCGTGAGGTTCTGATGCTCTCTGTGACAGCATCAGTAGGAGGCTCCCATAGGAGTCTATGGTAGAGCACTCTCGTAAGCGCAATGCTTCCTAGCAATGCGAACATGAGCATATTGTGCACTAGTATTACAAAGTGGAGCGCTAATATTGTTTGCTGGAAAGCGATATTTAGCACTGTACTTGTAATCTGGCTCTATGTTTATGAATCAGATATATGGCTTGATACATGATTTAAAGCAACACAAAACATGTACATGCTGTAATTTTGCAGGTCCCCTTATGAAAAACTAGATATGTATGGAAGCGGTAAAGCCGCATTATTTATCTATTTTGTGAAGCCAAAAAGCAAATTTGTTTATGCAATCAGTGATGTTGATGCTACCCTGATTTTAATTAATAAAAGTATTGATTTGCTTTGTTTTAAAAGTAAGAGGTGCTTAATGCCCCTTTGTTAAATGTGTGACACAGGAGTACGTGCATGACTGTGCTGTGAAGATTAAAGGGGCCGTCTAGTACAAAATAAACTTTCATGATTCAGATAGAGAATGTAATTTTAAACAATTTTCCAATTTGCTTTTATCACCAATTTTGCTTTGTTCTTTTGGTATTCTTAGTTAATTTCTAAGCCCTTGAAGGCCACCTCTTCTCTCAGGGCATTTTGACAGTTTTTCACCACTAGAGGGTGTTAGTTCATGTGTGTCAGATAACATTGTGCTCACGCACGTGGAGTTCCTATGAGCCAGCTCTGATTGGCTAAAATGCATGTCTGTCGAAAGAACTGAAATAAGTGGGCAGTTTGCAGAGGCTTAGACACATAGAAGTGTATTTATATAACTGTGTTGGTTATGCAAAACCAGGGAATGGGTAATAAAGGGATTATCTATCTTTTAAAACAATAAAAATTCTGGTGTAGACTATCCCTTTAAGTGATATAATGTTCTCCCCTTTAATGTGATCCCAATGGTGCATTTTACCTGCTGGAGTGTATTTAATTGTTTGCAAACAGCTGCTCTACCTAAACTTATTAAAAATAGCTATCTTTGACTGTTGTATCCCCACCTACACCGAAAATATATGTAATCTGTGGAAAAGCTATGTAAACTAGACACAACACTGATTAATCAGAAAGAGAGATTTTGTATGTGAAATAGCTGCTTGTGTTTACTCAACCCCCAACCATAATTAGTATTGCAAAACCTAACATAAATAACATTAGCAAGTCTGCTTAAAGGGACACTCAAATCAAAATAGAGTTTTTATGATTCAGAAAGAGCACACAATTTTGAGACTTTCCAATTTACTTTCATTATCTAATTTTACACATTCTTTTTATATACACACTTTCTCAGGCCCCAGCTCTTACTGAGCATGTGCAAAAGTTCACTGGGTATACGTATACTAGTCTGTGATTGGCTAATGGCTGTCACATGATACAGGGGGCTAGCAAATAAGGAAAAAAATTAAATTGTCAGGAAAAAATCTACTGCTTATTATAAATTCAAAGTAAGTGTTGTCACATTGTCTTTTTTATTATGTACTTGTTAATTATGCAATTCTACTGTATTACATTGTCCTTTGACTTGGAGGTTCAGCCTATTGTTATGGCATGTCCTAGGTGATGGTTAACGAGAAAAAACAGCTATTTCAAATACAGAAATATATATGAAGGAACAAATTCCTATAAATTTAAATATTCTGCAGTAAGTATAAGAAGTAATTTGAAACACATTTAAGGGACATTATACACTAGATTTTTCTTTGCATAAATGTTTTGGATGATCCATTTGTATAGCCTTTACAGCTTTTTTTTTTAAAGTATAGTTTTGCTTATTTTTATATAACATTGTGCTGATTTTCAGACTCCTAACCAAGCCCCAAAGTTTTAGGAGAATACTGATGTATACCTACTCCAGCTAGCTTGCTCCTGTTTGAGTCTTTTCATAAGCAGGGGAGGGGGGAGTGTCTGCTTTATTTGCTATAGAACCACTTGCAGTCGGTGGTCAGTTAACCTTTTCAACAGAGCTAAACTGGGAGCTTCTAAGTAAGTTTTTAAACAGTTTTATACTGGATTTTTAGATCAGTATCTGTGCATCTTATTCTTTATAGTAGTGTCTATTACATACAGCTAAATGAAAATTGGTGTATACTGTCCCTTTAAAGGGAAACATTACTTTTCAAGAACTGACTTTCAACAAACTGTTTAACCCCTTTGTGCATTTAAATTCATACTTCTGTTAAAACAATAGTGCAATAATAGAAAGCTCTGGCACATCTGAGCATTTCATTATAGTTCCTTTATGTGCCGTACAGACAGCACGTTCCTATTTGGAACACTGCCAACGTATACATATCTAAAACTGCTAGATGAAGATTCTCAGATGAATAATGAAATGAATACATAATTTCCATGTGTTACCTAGATCTGGCTTCAATTCAAACTAAACAATAACAAAAAATAATCTTGTCATTTTTGTTTTCAAATTTCACAAATTACAGTGTATAATTTCTTACCTCTTATTCTCAAAATGCTAGTGTGGATGGATTTAAACAAGGATTTATTCTTGTTTAAAGGATTACTTTCTGTTATAATTTTTAAGCTAAACAACTAACATATTAAAGTTAATAAACATTAATTAAAACCTACTGACCTATATTTTCTCCAAAACGAAGTTTCATAACGTTCTAAAAGTTATATCTTTTATTCGCCGATGATGTCACGTTATCCTGCCCACTATTTTCAGCACTGCATGTTCAAAATATTTAAACCAATAACTTTTTGTTTAAAGCGCCATTTTGAAACCTAGGTATTGTAAATGGATTGGTACAGAGCAAAGGATACCCACGGAGTGGGTTTGGAAAACAATTAAATTTGCAGACAAGATTTCCGATATACGGTAGAGATATGTTAATGAAATGCTATTGATAAAAAGCGTATTTGGGGTAGTTAGTTAGTAACAGGCATAGAAAATATTTACTTACAGTGGCCCTTTAAGTGCGGAGTCAGGGCCGCCAACAGGATGGGACAGGGGGCTAGGGTTGACACCCAGCCAGTATTTTTACCAACATGGCTGGTATTTTTAAGGTTCAGGTCAAAGTTGAAAATAAAAAAGAAATAAAGAGATAAAAATGCTATCATTGTCAAACGTCTTTTAAGTGTGTAGCAATCAATTAATCAATTGCAGCTTTATTTCCTGATTTATGCTGTATAATTATTTATGCAAATTTATGTTAATGAGCATGACCAGTATTTTTTTCCCCCAGAAATGGTGGAAACCCTACAGAGGGGCTGGGGTACAATTAGTACTTTAAAATTACGCCCTGTCATCACCATTCCCTATTAGCGCACAGATCTTCTTCCAAGCTAGCGCTCACAGCCTTTACAGTGTGTCCAGCAATCAATTTTTGGGGGATTTTTTTTTCCTGGCTGAGTGTTAGGGCTAGAAATGTTGTGCTGGCTGGGAAGTTTTTAATGTACTTTCACCTGCACTTCAGTCATTTCTTATACATCAGTCTGTATCTTGTAAGTGACTGGCGTGTAGACCACAGAGGACAGTGTTGGTGCTCAGAATTAGGAGCAGATAAAGTAAGTCTTAAAGTAAAAAGGTAACAGACATCAGATTTTTCAAATTTAAAACACCCATATTTTAAAATATGGAAACACCCCCATCCATTTGTGCTTTTAGGACTCAGAGGGCAGCCCCAATTTAATGCAAGCTAGGGTTTAAAGGGACAGGAAGCCCAGAATTTTGCTTTCATGGCTCAGACAAACAGAGTATAGAATTTTAAAGGGACACTCAGGTCAAATTACATTTTCATGATTCAGATACAGCAAGTAATTTGAAACAACTTTCCAATTTACTTCCATTAAAAAAATGTGCATAGTCTTTTATATTTACACTTTTTAAACCACCAGCTCCTACTGAGCATGTGCAAGAATTCACAGACTATATGTACATGCATTTGTGATTGGCTGATTGCTATCACATGTTACAGGGGGGAGTGGAAATATACATACTGTAACTTTAAAAATTTTTAGAAAAAAAATCTATTACTCATTTGAAATTCAGAGTAAATGCTATTGCCTTGTCTTGTTATCTTGCATTTGTCGATTATGGAAATCTACTGTGTTTACTGGTCCAATGTACTTCTATTAACACATTTCCTTTGTTCTCTTGGTATCTTTTGTTGAAACGCAGGGATGTAAGTTCAGGAGTGTGCATGTGTCTGGAGCACTATATGGCAGTAGTTTTGCAAGAGCACTAGATGGCAGCACTGTTTCCTGCCATATAATGCTCCAGACACCTACCTAGGTATCTCTTCAACAAAGAATACAATGGGAACAAAGCAAATTTATTAATATTAGTAAATTGGAAACTTGTTTTAAATTATATGCTCTGTCTGAGTCCCAAAGGAAATTTTTGGGGTTTCATATACATTTAATGCTAATAGCACTTTAAAATGGAAGATATAATAAGTTTATCTCTGCTGGTCTACTTACAGCACAAGTCATCAACTAAAGAGCTAGCAAGCTAAGTAATCCGGTTTTCATATAACTGCATGTAATAGGCACTACTATAAACAAGAATATGCACAGATACTGATATAAAAATCCAGTATAAAACCATTTAAAAACTTACTTAGAAGCTCTCAGTTTAGTACTGTTGATGAGGTTAGGCTGGGACACCCACTGAAAGGGCTGGGAAAGCAGAAAGAGCAGACACTCTCCACCCTCCCCCATTCCCTACATATGAAAAGCCCCTTTACTCGATCGGGTTGATTTCCAAAGATTTCTGTCCGCCTGCTCAGAGCAGGCGGACAGCTTATGGAGCATCGGTCTTTGTGACCGCTGCTTCATAACTGCTGTTTCTGGCGAGCCGGGAGCCATTCGGAGCTTGATAGATAGGCCCCCTTATCTCCTATCAGCCTACCTAGCTATACTATTCAACAAAGGATACCAAGAGAAGTAAACAAATTTGACAAAACAAATACATTGGAAAGTTGTTTAAAATGAAATGCTCTGTCTGAATCGTTAAAGTTTAATTTTGACTTTACTGTCCTTTTAAGGAGAAATAAAATAAAAATAAGATAACCCTGTAAGCTTTGAAATAGTGTGAACTAAGATATTTCCCATGTTGCAATAGAGTTTTCATGAATTCTGCATGATAGGTTGAGGTGAAGGTGAAAAATCCTGTCCAAGCCTGTAGAATGCCCAAAGCCAGCTCCAGAGAGAGACACCTTTTGTTCTATCCAGAGAGACTACATAACAAAACAGACTTCTAAATATTTCACAATTACAATTATTTTTACATCAACTGTTTTGCAAGCACTTTGCTGAATTGCTGCGGGTGGTAATTATAGTTTTTCTACAATACTAGCAGCACCTCACGCCTCTATAGATGTTAATAGCAGGAATGTCCACTCACGAAATGCTTGAAAATATAGTTAAAGGGACAGTTTAGTAAAAATTAAACTTTCATGATTCAGATAGGGTATGTAATTTTAAACAACTTTTCAATTGACTTTTATCATTAAATTTGCTTTGTTCCCTTGGTGGTATTTTTCAAAAGTTAAACCTAGGTAGGCTCAAACTGATTTCTAAACCGTTGAAAACCGCCTCTTAGCTCAGAGCATTTTGAAAGTTTTTCACAGTTAGACAGTACTAGTTCATGTTTGTCATATACATAACATAGTGCTCACTCCCGTGGAGTTATTTAGGAGTCTGCACTGATTGGATAAGCTGCATGTCTGTCAAAAGCACTGAGATAAGAGGGCAGTCTGCAGAGGCTTAGATACAAGGTAATCCCATAGATAAAACCTATATTAATATTACTGTATTGGTTATGCAAAACTGGAGAATAGGTAATAAAGGGATTATCTATCTTCTTAAATAATAAAAATTCTGTTGTAGACTGTCCCTTTAAAGTGATGCTTAATGAATTATGAGCATGTTATTGTCGTTACAATGAGGCACTTTGGCAACCTCTCAAATGTCTTTGTCTTTAAATTTAAACAGAGAGAGTGTCACTGTATCACCGATCTGCCTTTAAATGGTAAAGGAAGAACAACTTCCTTTCCATATGAAGGCAGATACCTTCTGCCCCTAGCTGCAGTCTTCTCTGTCAAAGCTGAGAGCAGGGACCGCAGCATGTGCCAAAAGTTGGATGTAGGTACTGCGTAAACAGGGTACGGAAAGTACTCTGCAAGATAGAACCTATGCCCTAATGGCTTATGGGGTTAAAAACAAATGGCCAGCATTATCTGTTGTTGTTATTGTTGCAAAGTGTGTTTCATTATGATTGTGTCACAGAAATTACAGTTATAGTTAACTAGTTGATAAGCCTACCCAGAGGGCAGTCTATGTGTTGTAAATACAACCCGAAGCTACAAAAAAATAAAAAAATAAATACAGAAAAAAATAAACAAAGCTATCAAAAATAATAAAATTAAACCTAAACTAATACCCCTATAAAAATAAAAAATCCCCCCCAAAATAAAAATACCCCCTAATCTAATACTAAACTACCAATAGCACTTAAAAAGGCTTTTTGTAGGGCACTGCCCTAAGTGTAACAGCATTTTTACATTAAAAACACTAATAAACCTAATCTACCTATTACTCTGAAAAGGGATTTGTATGGGCATTGCCTTTAAAAGGGCATTCAGCTCTTTTGAGATTTGCCAAAAAAAAAACAAAACCCCCCCAAAAAATTTAAAAAACCCTAACACTAAAGCCTCAAATAGGTACTCAATGTTTCCGAAGTCCGGCGGAGAAGGTCTTCTTCCAGACAGGTCCATCATCTTCATCTACAGCGAAGGCGGCATGGAGCGGAGGTCCGGAGCGGTCTTCCAAGATGTGGGGATCCTTGGTGGTGACCCTTGGCAGCGGTCCACGGCGGCGGTGGTCCTCGGCGACATGGAGGCTCCTCTTCATCCGATGTCCATGGTATACTGAATTTCAAAGGCAAGGTACTGCAATCAATTTGGGGTACCTTGCATTCCTATTGGCTGAATTTTTCTAAACAGCCAATAGGATTAGAGCTACTAAAATCCTATTGGCTGTTCAAATCAGCCAATAAGATTTCAGTAGCTCTCATTCTATTGGCTGCTGATTTTTTCAAAACAGCCAATAAAATGAGAGCTACTGAAATCCTATTGGCTGTTCAAATCAGCCAATTAGATTTCAGTAGCTCTCATCCTATTGGCTGATTTTGAAAATTTCAGCCAATAGGAATTCAAGGTACCCCAATAAATATGGGGTATCTTGAATTATTTCTTCAGTGTGCGGAGGACGATCACATGAAGAGGAACCACGACGCCTTTGCCGGGGAGCGCCACCGCCACCGATGATCGCCACTTCTGGGAAGACTGCTCCGGACCTCCGCTTTGCGCCGCCTTCGCTGTGGATGAAGTTGATGGACCCGCCTGGAAGAAGACCTCCGCCGGACTTCTGAAACCGTGAGTACCTATTTGGGGTTTAGTGTTAGTTTTTTTTTAAAAAAATTTGGGGGGGTTTGTTTTTTTAGATTAGGTTTTTTTTTTGGCAAATCTCAAAAGAGCTGAATGCCCTTTTAAGGGCAGTGAAAAGAACTGAATGCCCTTTTAAGGGCAATGCCCATATAAATGCCCTTTCAGGGCAATGGGTAGATTAGGTTTATTAGTGTTAGTTTTTTTTTTGTTTTTTTTTTGGAAGGTTTGGTGGGTGGGGGGTTTTACTATTAGGGGGGACTTTGTTTATTTTTAATGTAAAAGAGCTGTTTAACTTAGGGCAATGCCCTACAAAAAGCCCTTTTAAGGGCTATTGGTAGTTTAGCATTAGATTAGGGGGTCTTTTATTGGGGGGGCTTTTTTATTTTCATAGGGATTAGGTTTAATTTTTTTATTTTGGATAATGTTTTATTATTTTTTTGTAATATTAGCCTTTTATTTTCTGTAATTAGATTAATGTAATGTCATTTTTTTATTATTTTTTATTGTAATTAAGGGGTTAATTTAGGGGGTGTTAGGTTAGGTTAGGGGGCTTAGTCATTAAATTAGTTTTTTGCATTGTGGGGTTTGGCGGTGTAGGAGTTAATAGGTAAATTAGGTTAAATTCGTTGTGGGGGGTTGGCGGTTTAGGGGTTAATAATTTTATTAGGTAGTTGGGCTTTTTCTCTTAATACTTTGTGCGGGCAGTTAGTTTATTTTTTTCTTAATATTTCGTACGGCGTTTAGTTTTTGTTTTTTTAAATACTTGAGGGGGGCTAGGTGTTTTTTTCATACTTATTGCGGGCATTTTTATTTTTTTTGTAATACTCCGTTTGCCTTTCCTGCATCCTGGTGGATTCCGAAAATGGCATGGTGGTGAAAGAATCCACCGCTGCATCCAGGTGAATTCTTTTGGCTGCACGCGCAGCCAACATTCTGTTGGGTGCCTTGCGCTGCCAACATTCCTTTGAGGATGCGTGCGAAACTGCCAACGGCGACGGACATTACAAATGCAATTATACTATAGATGAGGAGACACAGAATATCTGGGCAATCATGGTTCTGCTTAAAAGAGTGCTTTAATTCCTCAAAGTCATGTTGTTTCTATTCCTTTGATGTGGTTGTAGACATTACTGGCTTTAATTCTTCTCTAAAATAAATCATCTTGTAGAAACTAGCAACATCATATTTTAACTATTATTCAGTGTCCTATTGATAATTAAACCGTTTGTGAAGTACCTAAAATGGGCTGTTAGAGAATATATATATATATATATATATATATATATATATATATATATATATATATATATATATACACACACACACATGCATATATACAGGGAGTGCAGAATTATTAGGCAAGTTGTATTTTTGAGGATTAATTTTATTATTGAACAACAACCATGTTCTCAATGAACCCAAAAAACTCATTAATATCAAAGCTGAATATTTTTGGAAGTAGTTTTTAGTTTGTTTTTAGTTTTAGCTATTTTAGGGGGATATCTGTGTGTGCAGGTGACTATTACTGTGCATAATTATTAGGCAACTTAACAAAAAACAAATATATACCCATTTCAATTATTTATTTTTACCAGTGAAACCAATATAACATCTCAACATTCACAAATATACATTTCTGACATTCAAAAACAAATCAGTGACCAATATAGCCACCTTTCTTTGCAAGGACACTCAAAAGCCTGCCATCCATGGATTCTGTCAGTGTTTTGATCTGTTCACCATCAACATTGCGTGCAGCAGCAACCAAAGCCTCCCAGACACTGTTCAGAGAGGTGTACTGTTTTCCCTCCTTGTAAATCTCACATTTGATGATGGACCACAGGTTCTCAATGGGGTTCAGATCAGGTGAACAAGGAGGCCATGTCATTAGATTTTCTTCTTTTATACCCTTTCTTGCCAGCCACGCTTTGGAGTACTTGGACGTGTGTGATGGAGTATTGTCCTGCATGAAAATCATGTTTTTCTTGAAGGATGCAGACTTCTTCCTGTACCACTGCTTGAAGAAGGTGTCTTCCAGAAACTGGCAGTAGGACTGGGAGTTGAGCTTGACTCCATCCTCAACCCGAAAAGGCCCCACAAGCTCATCTTTGATGATACCAGCCCAAACCATTACTCCACCTCCACCTTGCTGGCGTCTGAGTCGGACTGGAGCTCTCTGCCCTTTACCAATCCAGCCACAGGCCCATCCATCTGGCCCATCAAGACTCACTCTCATTTCATCAGTCCATAAAACCTTAGAAAAATCAGTCTTGAGATATTTCTTGGCCCAGTCTTGACGTTTCAGCTTGTGTGTCATTAGACCACACCCCTTCTCATTACAGAGATGCACATCACCTAATATGCTTAATTGGTAGTAGGCTTTCGAGCCTATACAGCTTGGAGTAAGACAACATGCATAAAGAAGATGATGTGGTAAAAATACTCATCTGCCTAATAATTCTGCACTCCCTGTATATAATATATATATATATATATATATATATATATATATATATATTTATATACACACATATATATTAATATATATATATATATATACACACACACACATATATATATATATATATAGATACACACACACACAAATATATATATATATATATATATATACACACATACACACACACATATATAAATATATCTATATACAGTATATATATATATATATATATATATACACACACACATGTTATATTATAACAGCAATGCGTTGCATAATTAAAAAAAAAACATACCATAATTAATTGATATCGTGATTGATGTATACTGTGATGTTATAAAATGAGTACTTTGTTGTATAACTAGTTTGTTCTGTGTATAGTAACTGTATTAACAGGATGTGTTTTGGTTACGAACACTTGCAAAACAATATTTGTGACTACATCTCTCTTACGTGTCAGTGTATCTACTATATTAAGAACTGGGTTGCTGCAGATGCCACTGGTTGACATTTAATGACAGATATTTGAGTATGAGTTGCACGCAGGGGGTGGGGGGGGGGGGACTTGGTTCAACTAAATGTTGTAAACAGAATTCAGTATCTGTGTGTTTTGTCATTGTTGGCCCTTGATTTGCTGACTAAGTAATCATTTATCAATAATGTATTTCTGCTGAGACTTCAAAAACATGTTACAGGTTTTTAAATTTGAAATAGTTTTATATTAGGTTCATCACAAGATATCTTATTTCAGTGCAAAAACTAAATGGATTGTAAGATGTTTGTGTGCATATGTATAAGTATATATATAGGTAGCCCTCAGTTTACGCCAGGGTTAGGTTCCAGAAGGAATGGTTGTAAATCAAAACCGTTGTAAATTGAAACCCAGTTTATAATGTAAGTCAATGGGAAGTGAGGGAGTTAGGTTCCAGGCCCCTCTCAAAATTGTCATAAGTAACACCTAATACATTATTTTTAAAGCTTTGAAATGAAGACTTTAAATGCTAGACAGCATTATAAACCTAATAAAATAATCACACAACACAAAATATATAATTAAATGAAGTTAAATGAACAAAAACATTTGCTAAACAGCATTATAAACCTAATAAAATAATCCCACAACACAGACTTCACTTGCATTTTTCTGCAAACAGTTCTTTCTATGCATTCCAATCTGGAATGAGTTATAGACAGGAAGATCTTGTTCCTTTGAAATCTGCTTGATAGCTCAGGTGTGGTTAAGCTGATTAATTTCAGCTTGCTTGGCTTTTCTGCAACACAAGCGGACAGCTCCACCTACTGGCTATTTTAATCAATGCACTGCTTCTCAATGCTTTTCAATAGCAGTCACATGACTGGAAAAAAAGGTTGTTATTCTGAAACTTTGTAAATTGAACCGTTGTAAAACGAGGGCCACCTGTATGTGTATATATATATATATATATATATATATATATATATATATATATATATATACACTATATATACACTATATATAAATATATATATATATATATATAAAAAAAAATAACTTGACTTTACTTTTTGTCCCTACATAAAGTATTCCTCATATGTTTCTTTCAAGATATCTGTACTTACAGTCAGATTTTAATGTCTATGCAGTTTATTATTATTGTACTGTTATCAGTATTAACTATTAGTGCATTATATAGCACAGTATGTTCTTTGTTCTTCTCCACTGTGTGAGGTCCCTAACATCTGGTTGGGGGGGGGTTGACAAAAGGTGAGGGCAATTAGAAATACACACAAATAGCCAACAAAATCACAGAATGACTGATAATCTTATGACTATACATAATATATATTATGATTATTCTTTATTTATAAAGCGGCATTAGATTCCGCAGCGCTGTCCATGGGTAACAAAGATAAATGTACAGTACAATATGAGACACCAGACACAATTTAACAAACAAATACAGGGGGAATTGGGGGTCCTGTTCCCGTGGGAACTTACAATCTAGATGGGAAGGAGGGTGAGAAACAGGAGGTGGGGACTGCAAAGGTGGGAATGATGTTAGTGTGGAGTTAGATGAGGGCAACTATTAGGCAAGTGGAATTCATTAGTTACTGATTTGGTGATAGGCTTCCCTGAACAAGAAGGTCTTTAGGGAGCATTTAAAGGTGAAAAGGTTGGGGGAAAGTCTGACAGCTCGAGGAAGTGCGTTTCAGAGGGTTGGTGCCGCATGAGAAAAGTCCTGTAGTCTAGCATGGGAGGAGGTGATGGTAGAAGATACAAGGAGTAGATTATTTTTGGATCTTAAGGGGCGGGCTGGAGTATATTTGTTGATGAGTGAGGACAGGTAGGGGGGACTGCATTGTTAAGGGCTTTGTAGGTCAGAGTGAGAATTCTGCTGTGAATGGGGAGCCACTGAAGGGACTCACAGAGGGGTGCAGCAGACATAGAGCGTTAGCAGAGGCTAATCCACCATATATATTATATGTATATATATATATATATATATATATATATATATATGTATATATATATATATATATATATATATATATACAAAAAAAATGAGGAAAAAATTTGATCCGTAGGTCAGATGAGTGAGTTAAAAACAACTTTATTTGTTATCCATTAAAAAGTCCCTGGAGGGGTCCTACAGCAAAGAAACATAGAGCACTGTGTACTCAAGCTGACATGTTTCGGTTGTGTGCCGTAATCATAGCTTGATTGAGTGCATCAGTGCTAACCATTTAAAAGACAATGTTAATTCTGATTGGTTAAAACATAATTACACATTTTCAATGTTAGAACTAAAGTGCTGTGTTAACCTATTCCCTGCCTGATTATTTTGTGCTGCTGACCAACTACTAACTTTTGTTGAAGAATTACATTCTTGTATTTGTATGTAAGTGTAGCTATGGAAAACTGTGAAAAGTTATTTGAAAATTTGGACCTAATGCACTATATGACCATCATTAAAGTGGGTGAAATAAATTAGGTATTCTATTTTGCGTTGTTTTTAAACACTCTGTTTAGCGCATTATTTCTGTTTTGTGTATTAATTATGTACCTAAGTTGTAACACTAACTGATTGAGGATCGTACCTATAGTGAATAAAATTCTTGTTGTAGTTTTTATCTATCTACTTGGAAGACCTCTGATAAGTTTCACTGGACTGGTGACTTATTATACATTGTGCTTACTAATCAATATCATTATGTAAGTGCATAACAGAGACACTTCTTTTTCTTCTCTAGTGATTTATTCTGTTTACTGTTAAGGTACGAAAAAGTATATGTATTACACATTTATCTAAATGTTCTGTCTAACAATCAAAGCTTTTTCCCAATAGTATGTTATGAGATTTTTAGGAATTTGAAAATCTGAGGTACTTAGTGTTTGCTTAGTAATGTTGTGTGAATATGAATATAATTCTACAGTACTGTTTATTAATTTGTTACTATTGCCAATAGTTTATTAGATCATATTCGGAGTTCAGACCCCTTGGCACTCTTGTTTGTAGTTTAAAGATCCAATACATCTCTCTTTTTCCCAAAATTAGATTCCTGTCCCCACCTCTTAAAGGGGTTTTGATTCTTTCAATGGCTTGCCATCTCAGAGTGGTACTGCTTTTATTGTGTGAATCTTTGAAATGTCTGACCAAGGGGGTAGTTGCCTCTCCCATTTTGATGGTAGACAAATGATTACGTATTCGGACATTAACCTCAGTTGAGGTGAGTCCTACATATTGCAGCTTACATTCCACACAGGATAGAACATATATGACATAGGAGGATGTACAGTTTAGGCAGGAGGTTATTTTAAACACTTCACCTGTGACTTCTGAACGAAATTCATTCGAGATAATGGCTTTGTCACACGGTTTACATCTGGCCCTACCACATCTGTACATCCCCCTATGCCTAAGCCAAGAGCTCTCTTCTGTGCCTGTTATCCTGGGCAATTCAGAGGGTGCCAAATAATTTCCTATAGTTTTGCTTTTCCGATAAGAGCATCTGAGGCCCCTATCCACACTGTCTACAAGTCTGTCATCAGCTTTAAGTAGATGGAAGTGTTTGTTGATTATACCACAGATGTTCTTATAATCCGTGCTATAATCTGTTACAAATGTAACTTTTCCTTCCTGGGTGGATGGATTGGAGGATCTTAATGATCCCTGTAAGAGTGCCTTCCTATCCAGTCTGTCTACCTGTGACTTCGCTTGCTTGACAGTATATTTGGGATAGCCCCTTTGCAAGAGTCTCTTCTCCAGATCTCTGCTTTGTGCCTGATAAGTGCTCTCATCTGTACAGTTTCTTTTTGTTCTGATGAGTTCACCTTTAGCCACTGCCAGTGGAACTTGCTTAGGATGGCAACTCTTTGCGTGAAGCAAAGTGTTTCTTGTAATCGGTTCTGATAAGTACTTGTTCTGACTCTGCCATTTTCAGCAACTGTTAGGGTAAGGTCTAGAAAATGTATCTGACTAGTATTGGTCTCATGAGTAAATCTGAGACCTATGCTGTTGTTATTCAGTTTGGTCATAAAGTCAGACATTTCATTGTCTGTACCCTGCCAGACAAACAAGAGATCATCTATGTATCGCCTATAAAAGGCGATACATAGTTTATGATCATTTTCTTCTCCATAGATGTGGGACAGCTCCCACCAACCCATAAAAAGGTTGGCGCATGAGGGCGCAAATTTGGCCCCCATTGCTGTCCCACACCTCTGGAGAAAAAAGTCCTCATTAAACTTGAAATAATTGTGATTGAGGAGAAAGTTAGTGACTCTCAGAATATACCTGATAAATGTTTCATCAAAATAGGAAAATTCCTCTAGAAAGAAGGCTATAGCTTTTAAGCCTTCTCCATGTGGAATGGAAGAGTACAGGGCCGTGACATCAATTGTCAGCCACTTAAAATGGCTTTCCCAATTGAAGTCTTCCATAAGATTCAGTAAATCTTTCGTATCTCTTATGTGGCTCTGTAAGCGGACCACAAACGGATAGAGGATTGCATCAAGCCATTGTGACAGATGCTCAAGGAGGGACCCTATGCCACTCACAATGGGCCGTCCCTGAACATCCGTCAGGCTCTTATGCACTTTTGGAAGATGGTGGAAGATGGGCACAACCGGATTCTTTACAAAAAGAAAATCATGTGTGTTTAAATTCAGGTGCCCATCCTCCAGACCATCGTCCAAAAGTGATCTCAGTTCCTTTTGAAAGGGAACGGTGGGATCCCTTGTAAGTCTTACATAATTGTTAGTATCATTGAGTTGTCGCTCTGCTTCACTGATGTAGGCACTTCTGTCCTGGACTACCACTGACCCCCCTTTATCCGCTGAGCGGATAATGAGGTTTTTGTTTTTCTGTAACTCTAATAGAGCTTGTTTCTCTTTGTGGGACAAATTAGCTTTGTGCTCACCTCTATCCGTCATGTGTGACAGTTGTGTGAGATCTTGTTCTATCCTGTTATAGAAAGTTTCCAGGATGGGGCCCCTAGACTGTATGGGATAGAATGTTGATTTATTCCTAAAGCCATTGAAATTCTTAACCGTATGTGTGGGATTTTCATTTTCTCCTACATTTGCCAAGTTTTGTAGTGTGATCAGATCACAAGTTTCTGAAAAGTCCAAGAGCTGTGAATTTTCAGGGCCATGCTGGAATGATGTTATGTTCTCAGGGTCCTCAGCCCTCATCTCATTGCTCCCCTGAAAGTATTTTCTGAGGGTGAGATTTCTGATTAGTCTGTTTACATCCAGCATGGTCCTGAAAAGATCAAATGAGCAAGAAGTGGCAAAATTTAAGCCCAGACTGAGTACTTTCAATTGTGTGTGTGTCAAAGTAATTGAGGAGAGATTAATAACATTATACTCTTTTATTGGTATTTCGTTGCTCTGTTTCCTCTTTTGGGATACCTGTTCTGTTTGTGCTGACCTATTCCAGTTTTGTCCTGAGCTTGGTGAAAAACCTGCTCGAACTCCCTGCGGTCTTCCCCCACATTGGAAATATTGCTAATTATCTGTTGACTGGTACTGCCCACATACTTGGATACTGTGCCACTTTTCTGTGTGCTTTGTGGGTGAGGATTACTTTTAGGATTGCTTTTGCTCTGTTTTGTTTGTATTATCTCTGGGGCACTTTCTTGAAGTGTAACCTGCTTGTGTGTATTTTTTAGTATCCCCTTGGGTGCAATCTCCTGCTCTTCCCCACTTGAGGCTCCCATTTCTCCTCCTGACTCAAACTCACTATCTGTAGTTCTGCCTGGGCCTGTATGAGTACTGTTAGAGTTAGATTTAATCCCTCTCCCTCTTCCTCTGTTCCTGCTCCGTGATCTCCCTCTCCTACTATTTGACCTCCCACCTTGTCTCCTATTGGTGTGACTCCATATATAAACTGATTGTGTATCATAATCAAGTTGATCTCTTTGATACTTTATATGTTTACGGTTGAGGATAATGTTTTTAGACTCTGTGAGTGCAGATCTTAAAATGCAATCGAATTTGGGATAATCTATCTCCATTCTTTTGCTATTCAATACTTGTTGCAACTCATCTATTTCTTGCCTAATATTTTCAAGCATTTTACTTTTGTAATTAATTAGCAAATTCATTAATCTTAGTGAGCATTCTGTTAATACAAAATTCCATTTGGTAATAAATTCAGAGTCCTGTGTTTCGAATGTTGGAAACTTGCTTATCCTCAAACCCCTTGGTATGATGTTAAGTTTTATGTACTTTTCAAAAGTCCATATATCGAACTGGAGCTTGTGTTCCCTAACAAGTAGTTGCTCCATTCTATCAAATAATTCGCTTAATGAGTATGTGGAAATGTCCAAAGAAAATATTGTATCAAAGTCCTGGTCTCCATATCCCCTCTCAGCAGCCGGTAGTAGGGAATAAAAGTTAACTACGGACCCCTCCATTTTGTAAGTGAGCTCTTAATGTTGTGCTACACAGTAATGCTGCCAGATAGCATTAAATTCAAACAACAAACATCAAAGTAGAAAGTCTGTGTTGCTACAACAAAGGCATAATATTTCAGTCCAAAAACATATGAACACTTTCTTTATGTGCTTACACTACCGTTCACTCTGAACATAATGGAAATAATGGTGAGAGTCCATCCACCCTGTGCATTTGTCTGTGGGTCAGGTTGTGCGTTTCAGACTAAGGCTATACATCAGATGCAATATGTGTATAAGTGCTGGGGACCGAGCCCCGTGTAGCCTATGGCCGCTTGCAACTCACGATTACTGTCGTGGCCTCTCGGTCTGATGCAGCAGTCCTCCTGCCTCTCTCCTTCGGTCTCCCAACGTGCAGCTCCAGGGCTGTCTGAGACGTCTGTAGCGTCGGGAGTCCTCCGTGTCCACGTGGTAGAGTGACGTCAAATCCTTGCGCCGGATGTCTGGTACTGGCGCCGAAGTAGTTTCGTAGTGTAAGCACTGTTGCCTGTATCCTTTAGGAAGAAAGTTGCCGAGCTTGGTGACCCCGGATCCTGGCCATAGATACACATATATATATATTAGGGCCTTGTTTACAAATCTATTAAAGGGATATAAAAGTGTGAAAAGAAAACTGGTGTAATGTATTAGAACATTTTATTATTGCACTGTTGTTTGTATATTACTGTGTCTAAAACCTGCAAAGTCAGTTTCAGAGTAGCACTACTGGGAACTAGCTGAACATATTTGTTGAACCAATGACAAGAGGCATATGGGTGTAGCATCCAATCACCTGCTAGTTTACAGCAGTGAATTGCTGCCCCCCTGAGCCTGTTTTTTTTTAACTAAGGATCTCAAGAGATTGAAGTCAACTCAAAACTCTATTAAAATGACATGCTCTATCTGAACTATGAAAGCATAATTTTGACTCATGTCCTTTTAACTGAAATAAATCTAAGACTTTATATTTAATCTGTTTTATTTCCATTTACCTAAATGACCATACAATACAGTAGATTTGCATAATCAACAAATGACTGATAAAAAAAGACAATGCAATAGCACTTAGGGGCCGATCTATTAAGCTCCGAATTATCAAGCTCCGCTGCTCCATAACTTGTCTGCCTGCTCTGAGGCGGCGGACAGAAATCAACCCGATCAAATACGATTTGATTGACACCCCCCTGCTAGCGGCCGATTGGCCGTGAATCTGCAGTAGGCGGTATTGCATAAGCAGCTCTGGTGAACTGCTTGTGCAATGAAATACAGACAGCGTATGCTGTCAGCATTTATCGATGTGCAGCGGACATGATACGCTACATTGTATCATGTCCGCTCGCACTTTGATAAATATGCCCCTTAGTCTGAACTTCAAATGAATAGTATAATTTTTTTCAAAGTTATATCTATTTCCACTCCTCCTATATCATGTGACAGCCATCAGCCACTCACAAATGCATATACGTATATATTGTGAATTCTTGCCCATGCTCAGTAGAAGCTGGTGACTCAAAAAGTGTAAATATATAAAGACTGTGCACATTTTGCTAATGGAAGTAAATTACAAAGTTGTTTAAAATTGCATGCTCTATCTGAATCATGAAAGTTTAATTTTGACTTGAGTGTCCCTTAAGTCTTAATAACTAATACAAAGCAGACTGGAAGACACAAAGATAATATAAAAAGAATAGAATCAATATACTAGGAAGCATTCTTATTGCTGGGTTAGTGGGTTTCAGATCTCTACAGCTATATACTTGTGCTCCACCTGTTTATTAAACAGATTCCTGTGTTAGCAGCTGGCTCTTTTAGATTATTATCTGTGCTGTTCTTAGTTGTCCCTCTGGTATACTAAAGGGAAACTGGGAAGCCTCAAATTCATATATATAGTATATTTTACATAATTTATGGCCAGCTTTCTAACACTTGGCGACTGCAGATCAATATTTTAGAAGCCGTAAAGGCCACATATACATTTATGGCAAACATAATAATATATTTCCTAAAAATGTCCGGTGGCACAGGGCCAGATTTAGGTAAGGTTGCAGGGTACCCACTGTTATTCTCCACCCTAGAAGGTATTTGGAGTTGTGGCCATCCTAAAGCAAGCATTTTATATATAAGCTAAACATTATCCATTTATCCAAATGTTAGCAGTATTTAAATCTGGTACTATTTACAGCAATTTATTTAATATCTTACACAGCTGAGATCGCTATTTTTATATATATATATATATATATATATATATATATATATATATATATATATATATATATATATATATATATATATATATGCATCAATAAAACAAAAAATATTTGTTGCAGTTTGTTTTTAAATCTTAGGGCTTGATTTAGCAAAAAAAAAAATCCTAATCGGTTGCAGCCTCTCTCATATGATCTCGCAACTGATATTTATGAAGCAGCAGTTTAAACCACTGCTTCATAAACCCTCTCGTCAGCTGAGCAGGGGAGTATTTTGGCCTATGCAAACAAGGCACTTGCCTAGGGCGGCAGATTGACAGGGGGCATCACTTTTTTGTGGCTATATTTGTAAGAAGCTTACAGTTATTTTAGAAGTATTATACGTAGCTTACATTCTAGGGGATATAATAAGAGACTGCCCATGGGGCTTACAGTTTAGAGGTAGCGCTGAACCTTTCTTTTATTAAGCTAGCTATTTCTTTTAGTTCTGTTTCAGCACTTAGTATTGTGTTTGGAGAAGTATTGTTTAAAAAATAGCAATAGATAGATGTGTGTGTGTCTGTATGTGTGTGTGTAAATGTGTGTGCACGCGTGTGTATGTGTATAAATCTTTGTGTATGTGCCTGTAACTGTGTGAACATTTATGTTTAAATCTTTTTATTAATATCATGGGTTTTCACATTACAGAAATAGATCTTTTTCTCATGTGGAACAATCAATCTACAATTAACTAAGCATTAGAGAAAGGATGAACAATTATGAGTAGTAACATATTATGGGTTGAGTATCTGTTCTTCCAAACAGGAGTTTCATCTACCTTATACAATCACTGCTCAAGGATTCACGAGCCTTTCCAAAATAATAAGTCTCTGATCGTAAATTTGTCCATATCTTCCTTTCTTTTCTGAATTGTTCCAGATTGTGTTGTCCCATATTTAACCATTTTCTTAAAAAACTATATTGAGGTATAATCAACAATTCAATATTACTAAATGTAAATTTAACAGGTAACCGATCCTAAGCTACATTTCTTAAGGTCTCTCCAGAATTCTTAACAACAGCTTAGAAAAATAAAAATAAATAACAAATACAGAAAAGAAAAATTAACAAAAGGGTAAGTTAGGTCGCCAGGTGTCTCCTCCTTTCTTCCCCTCCAGGTCTTACTGTCTTCTCCCCCTGTTTCTAGGCTACAGGAGATCATCTCGCTTTAATTGAGTCTATGTCTATTCAGTCTCCAGTAAAACCAGAACTGTGTGAACATTTAAAGGGACAGTCTAGGCCAAAATAAACTTTTCTGATTCAGATAGAGCATGTAATTTTAAACAATTTTCCAATTTACTTTTATCACCAATTTTGCTTTGTTCTCTTGGTATTTCTTAGTTGAAAGCTTAACCTAGGAGGTTCATATGCTAATTTCTTAGGCCTTGAAGCCCAACTCTTTCAGATTGCATTTTAACAGTTTTTCACCACTAGAGGGTGTTAGTTCACGTATTTCATATAGATAACACTGTGCTTATAGATTACACTGTGAAGTTATCTGGGAGCAGGCACTGATTGGCTAGACTGCAAGTCTGTCAAAAGAACTGAAAAAAGGGGCAGTTTGCAGAGGCTTAGATACAAGATAATCACAGAGGTTAAAAGTATATTATTATAACAGTGTTGGTTATGCAAAACTGGGAAATGGGTAATAAAGGGATTATCTATCTTTTAAAACAATAAAAATTCTGGTGTAGACTGTCCCTTTAACTTGGAAATGCCATAAAATTCACATTACTCGCTGACCAAAAAATACTATGACCAAAAAATACTATGACCAAAAAAAGGCCAAAAACCTTGGGGGGTTCTTAGGGGGGCAGCAGAATTTTGAGTGCCTAGGGCGGCACAAAACTTAAATACGCCACTGCAGCCTAGAGTTGGAGGATGAAAATCACCCCTGATTAATTTGACTGGTATTGACTGACCGTCACGTTCAACCACACTCCCGCCCACTTTTGCAGCAAACAGCATGGATTGTCTGGTAAGGCCAGGTGTGTTTGTCCTCGTGCTGTTTCTACTGCGCATGACAGCTTCGGACAAACAAACTTGGCCTTTTAAATAATAGGATAGAATTTCACCAAATAATCAATTTAAAGATTCATATTTTGCATGGATCTGTTTTATTTACGTGTTAATTTTGGCTAATTTCAGTTTATACTTATGTGACTTAGATTATGGATACTAGACAATAGTATGTGTAAACTGAAAATTGTGTTTGTCTCAAGCTCCCTATGAAGTCAAGAAGCAAATTCTGTATCCTGCAAATCAAGCCTCTGGCTGGTAAAACCTAAGTTACATATTTTGCTTTTTAACTTCTCTAGGGAGTGTGGAACAAAGCAAGATAAGTTTAAAGGGTTATAAAACAGTGCCCCTAAAGTAAAAATATGTTTTAACTCAAAGTAAACATAAAAAAAAAAACATCTTACTTGTTTTATTGAAAAATGAGCACTTAGAACTTCTCAATGTAGCTTACTGCCCTCAAGGAGATGAGGGAGTTGACTTACTGAGAACTTAAGTTGCATTATGCACCTTCTGAGCATGGACAAGAAACTGACTTCCTGTTTCTCTAGCATTCACCGAACAGTAAGCCAGCTCATGTTGCTCTAGGATATTTATGCTATCAAGCTATATAATGCCTTCCCGTAGAGAGGAAGTAATGGACCATGCAGAAATGAAGTTAGAAAAAACTAATAAAATGTAAAATCATTTTAAAAATGATAATACATATTGCAATGATTTCTATTATGTGTAACCCACTGCTTAGTTCTTTCTTACTACAACAATGACATGCACTGTTTTATATCCCTTTAAAGGACTATTAAATACAGTAGAATTGAATACTCAACAAGTGAATAATAAAAAGACAATGCAATCAAAATAAGCAGATTTATTTCTGACAAATTTCAATTTGTATCATGTGACAGCCATCAGCCAATCATAGAGTCATATATGTATACACAGTGAACTTTTGTACATGCTCAGCAGTGCCTCAGAAAGTCTGCATAAAAAAGACGGTGCACAATTTGATAATGGAATTAATTTTGACTTTAGTGTCCCTTTAATAAATAGCATGTATATTTGTATTAAATGTTGTATATCTCAGCAGTATATAAAGCTAAATTAAAATAATTAATAATAATTAATAGGGATGCGCATTTGGATCTTTTGTGAAATAAGCAGCGGCTCATGCCCTTCTGATATTTTCGTAGCTGGATTCATTCCTGTAAAAGATCCCCACACTAAGATCTCTGCAAATCCAGGTATTTTACAAGAATCAATCCGGCTACAAAAATATCCAAAGGGCATGAGCCGCTGCTTACTTCCGCATTCGGATCCTCAAAAAAGATCTGAATGTGAATCCCACTATAACTAGTAGCCTATAATTTTTAACAAACAATTTGATTATGGAAAATATTTTTTTATACATCTATAATGGCTCGTTTGGGGCGAGCCTGGTGTTCTATGGGCGGTACATCGATGACCTGATTTTTATTTGGAGGGGAGATATGTCATCAGCTAATACATTTGTTGATCATCTTAATTCCAACAATAAGGGACTAACGTTTACTAGCGTGATACATCATGAAACTATAGTGTTTTTGGATCTAGAACTTAAATTTGAGAACTCCAGGATCACTAGTATTACACATTTTAAAATGGTAGACTGCAATAGCTATCTAGATTTCAATAGCCATCACTATTTCCCTTGGAAGAGAAATGTGCCTTATGGCCAATTCAAAAGAGTTCGCCGTAATTGTAGTTCTATGAGTGATTATGAGACACAAAGCTTGATATTGAAAGAACGCTTTAAGGAGAAACATTACCCATTGCAGATCATAGAGAATGGTTACGAAAGAGCGAAAAAAGACAATAGAGATAATTATTTCATAACACATAACAAAGAGAAATCACAACTAATGGAAAATTTTACTCCATTCATTACAGAATACAATTGTAATCATAAAAAAATACGTCAAATTATCAATAAACATTGGGGTATAATTAAAAAAGACCCTATATTAGGCAATCTGGTGGGTAATAAACCTAGGATAGTATACAAAAAAGCACCTAGCTTAAAATCTCTTTTAGCTCCCAGTAAGATCGTTAAGCACAAAATTCTTAATAGTCGCCAACGAGTGGGTAACATACCAGTAGGTGCTTTTAGATGCAAAGACAGGAGATGCAAACTCTGTGTCGAGATCACACAACAACAAACTACATTTAAATCAAATATCACCAAGAAACACTATTCGATAATTGGGCACATTACATGTGCATCGAGATATGTAATATATCTACTGTCCTGTGTATGTGGGGTACAGTACGTAGGTAGAACCTGCAGGCGCCTCAGTATTAGATGGTCCGAACACGTGAGGAACATGAAAAAGAATTATAAAAACCATAGTGTTCCTAGACATTGTAACTTACACCATAATGGCAATATTAATTGCTTTAGTATATGTCCCATTGAACATATTCCAGTTTCACATTTATATAATCGACTGTCTAGGCTTAGACAGAGGGAGACCTACTGGATACATACCCTTAGAACTCTACATCCAAACGGCTTGAATCTCAATATAGATTTGGCAGCCTTTTGAGTAGGGTTTGTGTCCAGTGGGTCTCCATCTGTATTCCAATATGTCTAGTGATATATGGAGTTTGGTAACTATAGTATCCCAGGTGACCTTCCCCCCTCCTATCATATTATCCCATTCAGAAAGGATTACTTTATTTATATATTTGTAGGACATTACCAATAGGGCCATATAGTGCCAAAGGCGTGTTACCGACCCCTTTACATATGATATCATTGCATATTTTAATACATCATTCTCGATTTATACCTATAAGATTGACTAGTTAATCCATATCATAATTCATATGTGACCATCCTAATTACATCTATATATATTTATTTATATCATTATATCACATATCCATTTGAATATCTATGATATCACAATTAGTGTGAATATTAACTGAACTTGAATTGACTTTGGTGGGATGGCGAATAGATTTATAAATGGTTCAAGGTTTTTATTTTATTTTATTTTATTATTGTATTGTTAATATTATGCTATTACATTGTATAAGTATCCATTGATTTGAATATGTCTTTAATTAGAGTTAAGAAATGTAAGGTTTTATCAAAAATTCTTGTCTAACTATTGTATATCAAAATGAACAGTTAAGAAACAGTTAAAGATTAGCCAGACAAAGATCCCATGTCAGATCCGCCCCTTTTAGACAGGTGTAGCAAGGTATAAAAGGTGTAATCATGCAGTCAGTAATACAGCCTGATGAAACGGCAATTTTGCTGAGAAACGCGTTGCTGTGATTGTTTTTATCTTAAATAAAACCTTTTTATTTGAGTCACCTTGCTACCTGTCACTTATTGCCCTGGTGCAATCCATATCTAACACCGGTGTCTCTCCTGGTTGAGACCGCAACCACCTATTTCCAGCGAGTGACCGTTGATCCGGACCTGACAGGTGAATTGGCCTGCTATTGGTTACAGGGGTCACGTGTACCGGCTTCTCTGTGTGTCCGTCGGGCGACTCTGAACAGTCCCGATCCGCTTCAACAGGCACAGTACGTGTGCCGCAGCCTTTGTGAGTATATCCTGCACACAGGGGGGGGCTATTGGCCCATGGTTCAGACGATATTGTTTTATGTTTGGCGCCTCTCTTGTCTTCTTATCTACAGCCGGGTACTCCTATGGATTACTGCTGAGAGTGCAGCCCCTAGTTTGTGAATTTCTTCGAGCAATCGATACCAGCTCTATCCAAGCACCAGCGCACCTCTGGGGATCTTTCGATCTTCTTTTTCTCTCAAGGATATTGCAATGATTTCTATTATGTGTAACCCACTGCTTAGTTCTTTCTTACTACAACAATGACATGCACTGTTTTATATCCCTTTAAAGGACTATTAAATACAGTAGAATTGAATACTCAACAAGTGAATAATAAAAAGACAATGCAATCAAAATAAGCAGATTTATTTCTGACAAATTTCAATTTGTATCATGTGACAGCCATCAGCCAATCATAGAGTCATATATGTATACACAGTGAACTTTTGTACATGCTCAGCAGTGCCTCAGAAAGTCTGCATAAAAAAAGACGGTGCACAATTTGATAATGGAATTAATTTTGACTTTAGTGTCCCTTTAATAAATAGCATGTATATTTGTATTAAATGTTGTATATCTCAGCAGTATATAAAGCTAAATTAAAATAATTAATAATAATTAATAGGGATGCGCATTTGGATCTTTTGTGAAATAAGCAGCGGCTCATGCCCTTCTGATATTTTCGTAGCTGGATTCATTCCTGTAAAAGATCCCCACACTAAGATCTCTGCAAATCCAGGTATTTTACAAGAATCAATCCGGCTACAAAAATATCCAAAGGGCATGAGCCGCTGCTTACTTCCGCATTCGGATCCTCAAAAAAGATCTGAATGTGAATCCCACTATAACTAGTAGCCTATAATTTTTAACAAACAATTTGATTATGGAAAATATTTTTAGGTATATCTTTAAAGGCTCTGTCCTCGGTCCCCTTCTCTTCTCCATCTACACATCCTCATTAGGTTCCTTAATAAAGTCCCACTGGTTTTTTTATAATTTGTATGCCGACGATACCAAAATCTACCTCTCTGCACCAGAACTATCTCCTTCCTTGCTAACCCGTGTCACTAACTGTCTCTCTCATATCTCATCTTGGATGTCCTCTCACTACCTCAAGCTAAATCTCTCCAAAACTGAGCTCCTTATTTTCCACCCTTCTTCCAAAATCTCCACCCCCCATGTCTCTATCTGTTGATAACTCCATCATTATCCCAACCTCACATGCCCGATGTCTTAGGGTCAAACTTGACTCAGATCTTTCTTTCACTCCTCACATTCAGTCCTTGGCTAAAGCCTGCCACTTCCACCTTAAAAACATTGCTAAAATTAGACATTTCCTTACACAAGACACAACTAAGAATTTAATCCAGTCTCTCATCCTTTCCCGCCTCCACTACTGCAACTCCATCCTCTCTGGTCTCCCAAGCTGCCGCCTAGCTCCTTTACAATCCATAATGAATGCCTCTGCCAGGCTCATCTTCCTTACATGTCGCTCTTTATCTGCCGCACCTCTCTGACAATCCCTTCACTGGCTTCCTCTTGCCTTCAGGATTAAACACATAATTCTTACTCTGACACACAAAGCCCTCAATTGCATTGCTCCCCCCTACATCTCAGACCTTGTCTCCAGATACTCTCCCTCCCGTCATCTTCGCTCCGCTCATGATCTCCTCTTATCCTCCTCTCATTCCCGTTTACAAGATTTCTCCAGACTGGCTCCCATCTTATGGAACTCTCTGCCTCACTCCACAAGACTCTCCACTAATTTTAACAGCTTCAAGTGCTCCCTGAAGACTCTACTATACAACCTATACTAACCTTCCTATCTCCACTGCTATCCCCTTAAACCCCATAGCATGTAAGCCTATGAGTAATGTATAAAATAATAGGTGGCACAAAAGAATTGCTGTTCCTAAATATGTCCATTTATAAAAATAAATTCATATATGTAATCCAATGTAATTTAGAGTTGTTCATATATCATAAAAATATATTTGATATCTATGTAGGATATATACAATGTTGCTTAGAACCATAAAACACAAGATGTATATATATGTTTGTATCAAATCAATATTTATTACTATACACTTGGGTAAATACCCATTGAATTTTAGATCAATGTATATTAAAACAGATAAAATTAAGTGACATACTGAAACAATATAAAACAGACACCAGTGTCTTACCTAAGCATTTCTAAAGCTAAATATCTTAAAACCGATTATAATTAAAAAGAAGATTCTAATAATCACATTTATATACAATGTATCAATCCTATAAGTAATCATGTTTGGTATGTGAAGTAACCGCAAATTGTAATCCAATCTTATGGACTGGTGGATATGTCTGAAAAACAGTCTTATTGCGATGTTATCAATTGGGCTTACATGTTTAGAGCTGATTGTCGCTATATTAGCGTGTCGATAAGTTCAAATGGTTTCCAAGTGGTAAAACACGTGTGACTTACGTGAATCTTCAGCCTAAATGGCCTAATAGTACCTTAAGCAGATAAGAAGTAATACAGCTCTCCTCGCTGTTGGTTCAAAACCGTTAAACAGTGCACTGTTGTCAAGATGTCCTCTTTTCTTGTGGGTGAACTGGATGATTCTACGGTTACCTTGTCAGACCGCTGAAATTATAACTGTCAAGTTACCAGGTTATTTTTTCGTCCTTTCTAAGTCACAGGTCTCGATCTTTGTTCTCCTCCTATGTCAGAGATAGATCCTCCACACGTCCCGAGTGAGCGTATGTTTGCACGCTTCGTATCCCGGGTATGTAGCCTTCTCCCCTTCTGTTAGAGCAGCAATCAGCTGGTGTTATTATCAGGTTCTATGCGTTTCGGCTTACAGCCTTTTTCATATAAGCCTATGAGCCTATGAGTCCAGCTGTTTATAGTCCACCTACATACCACCTATGTTCATAGCGCTGCAGAACCTGCTGGTGCTCTACAAATACCTAATAATAATAATAATAATAATAATAAAAGGGACACTAAAGGTAATCTTAAACTTTCATGATTCAGATAGAGCATGCCATTTTAAAAAAATCTAATTTGCTTCTATTATCAAATAGCACTTTTTATATATACACTTTCTGAGGCACCAGATCCTACTGAGCATGTGTCATAGTTAACAGTGTATGTGTATATGAGTTTGTAATTGGCTGATGGTTGTAACACAATACGGGGGGGGCAGGATTTTTTTTTAATTTGTCAGAAAAAAAGCTTGTTCTAAATTCAGAGTAAGTGCTATAGCATATTATTTTTATTATGCATTAGTTGTTCCTTTAACATAAGTTTATATGTAATATAATGTTTGACACAACCAATCATATGATGTTTAGGATGTAAATCTAACACCCAGACCACCAAAGAGCTTTTTTATCAGGAATCTTCTACACCAACTCCCATAATGCACATGGGTTTTTATGCAAGGTTAAAGGGACAGTTCACTCTAAAATAGTTTTTCCCTGAATGTGTTCCTCTTGTTATACCAGCTGCAGCATATAAAATGTATTAGAAATTGCATATTTTTGCTTCTTTTTGCAAAAGAAATAGCAGAATTTGCTTTTTGAAACTACAGACCATCAAAATAGGCTAGGCTTGCTATCAGATCAGATCTCTTTATCTTATCACTCAAATGTTTCCCTTTACTGTCTCTGTCTGTACAATACTTAGAAAGAACAATTGAAAATGAACATTTTAAAGCTTTATATCTTCTACCTGCCACTGTGAGTCTAATTTCTTATGCTGGGTATGTTTACATAGTTACTCAGTAGCCTATACCTGGGTATAGAAACTTTAAGTATAGGTGGGGATACTACAGGCTAAGTCAGCTATTTCAAATTCCAATATAAAGGCTAAGGAGCTATTTGTAAAAAATTAATACACTCCAGCATATAAAATGGATCATTGGAAAAAAAATTAAAGGAGAGAGGGTTTTTGGGTAAACTGTTCTTTTAAAGGCCCACACCTTGATTGCTATGCTGTCCATAACTGGCTAATTTAGTATACAATTTTCTGTGACGCCATTGGGTGTTTGTAGATTATTTAAGAAAACAGAAATTATAGCATATTCTGTGTTTATACAGCTTTGAAACTAAGAGATGTTAAAATGAGCTATTAACAGGTTTTCTGACTTGTCTTAAAAATGCAAATGAACACACGAATATTGTGTTATATATAAACAAACCTGTTCACTATTCTACTGTCAAACTACCTGGTTTGGGGTAAAATAATATCTTGTGAAATGTTCTAATTTTTTAGTACAGTTATAAGTATAACCACAGAACACACTGTTATTTTATTTTGCTTGTAAAGCATCATTTCACAATCCTTGGCCTCAGGAAACCTAATGAGAAGCATTATAATGATATATTCCTGTAAGACAAATTTACTTAATGACTAAGAAGAATTAATTTTCTTAAATACTGGTCTTAACGCTGCTGGGTGCACAGATGCATATTTCATTTAAGCAAACATATCAAATTAAAAAAAAAATTCTACTGTGTTTTTGTATTTATTTTAAATCTTACATTTGTGATACCATTTAAAGGGACACTGAACCCAATTTTTTTCTTTCATGATTCCGATAGAGCATGCAAATTTAGGCAACTTTCTAATTTACTCCCATTATCAATTTTTCTTCGTTCTCTTGATTTTGAAAAAGAAGGCATCTAAGCTATTTTTTGGGTTCAGGACCATGGAAAGCACTTGTTAATTAGTGGGTGAATTTATCTACCAATCAGCAAGAACAACACAGTGTGTTCACCAAAAATGGGCCGGCATCTAAACTTACATTCTTGCATTTCAAATAAAGTTACCAAGAGAATGAACAAACTTTGATAATAGGAGTAAATTAGAAAGTTGCTTAAAATTGCATGCTCTGTCTGAATCGCAAAAGAAAAAATTTGGGTTCAGTGTCCCTTTAAGTTTAAAAATATAGCTATTAAAACAGGAAAATTATTTGGTTAAGGTTTTTTATTAGCTCTAGTTAAATTAATAGACCATTTAATGCAGAAGAATTACAAAATTAACAAGTACATAATAAAAAGACAATGATTTATCAACTACTCTGCATTTCAAACAAGTAGTAGATTTTTTTCTGGCAAATTTATTTGTTGTCCCATTTTCCAGCCCTTTGTATCATGTGACAGACATCAGCCAATTAGAGACTAGTATACATATATCATGTTAGCTTGTGCACATGTTCAGTAGAATCTTGTGTGTAAATATAAAAATATTTTAAAAATTTGATAATGGAAGTAAATTGGAAAGTGTCTTAAAACTGCATTATGATGAATAATCAAAATGTATTTTGACTTCAGTGTCCCTTTAAAGGCACAAAAAAGTGCAAAAGGAGAATGCTGTTTATTGTGTTAATGCATTCTATTACTATTGTTTGCTGTGTTTAACCCCTGCAAAAGGGTTAAAGGCACATAATACCAAAATGTTTATTTTATGATTAAGATAGACTATGCAAGTTTTAAACAGATTTCCAAATGACTCTACCAAATGTGCTTTGTTCCTTTGGTAGCCTTTTATAAAGGAGCAGCAATACACTACTGGGAGCTAGCTGAACACATAAGGTGAGCCAATGACAAGAGGCATATATGTGCGCTCACTAATCAGCAGCTATTCTCCCAGTAGTGCATTGCTGCTCCTAAGCCTGTCTAGGTATACTTTTAAACAAACGATACCAAAATAACTAGGAAAATTAGATTATATAAGTAAATTGTAAAGTTATATAAAATTACTTTGATAGTTTTGATAGTGTGTGCAGAACTTGATTTAAAGGGACAGTCTAGTCCAAAATAAACTTTCATGATTCAGATAGGGCATGTAATTTTAAACGATTTTCCAATTTACTTTTATCACCAATTTTGCTTTGTTCTCTTGGTATTCTTAGTTGAAAGCTTAGCCTAGGAGGTTCATATGCTAATTTCTTAGACCTTGAAGGCCACCTCTTTTCAGAATGCATTTTAACAGTTTTTCACCACTAGAGGGTGTTAGTTTATGTGTTTCATATAGATAACACTGTGCTCATGCACGTGAAGTTACCTGGGAGCCAGCACTGATTGGCTAAACTACAAGTCTGTCAAAAGAACTGAAATAAAGGGGCAGTTTGCAGATGCTTAGATACAAGATAATCACAGAGGTAAAAAGTATATTAATATAACTGTGTTGGTTATGCAAAACTGGGGAATGGGTAATAAAAGGGATTATCTATCTTTTAAAACAATAACAATTCTGGTGTAGACTGTCCCTTTAATATTAAGTACATGGCATGAAGAAATCCACCCATTGTTTACACAGCATTCTGGTAATGTTAAAAATAGCAAAACATGATATATGTAATTAATCTCTTATCTTGAACAATATAACATAACCAATACAGGACCAATTATATTTGATATATTTTTGCATCTAATGTACCATTGAAACCAATCTACATAATCAAGACATGTTGCACAATTGTCATCATAGAGCTGCCTTTTCACCATTATATGGTCAGGTCATTTTAAATAATAAACAATAAATATAGAATTAAAAAATCAACTGATTATGGTGGGAAGTCTACAATGATTGCACATCTAATTGGAAATAAATGGTCATTTTTAATTAGCCCTTCAAATTTTAGTTTCTGAGTTTTGTTGTTTTATGCTAATTAGTATGGCCAATATATTGTCATATAGTGCTCCAGACACATGCACGGTCCTGAGCCTACCTACGTATGCTTTTCAACAAAGTATACCAAGAGATAAGTTAAATATTTTGGTTGCACAAAAATACCATTAGAATTGCTCTGAATAACTTTTTAAAGTGATATAATTCAAACACAAGTTCCATACCATATTGTAAAGGCTATTTTATTTTTCTCTTCTCTCTTTGCCTTATAACTATGGAACTATGTGGGGCCACAAAAGATATTACAAGAACTATAAAGAGGATCTTATTGTATGTTAACCTAACCACTCAGGAAAATGGGTAAGTATTCCTATTTCAAACTTTCAGAAACTAAAGAAGTTCTACTAATGTATGGAATATGACACCCATTAAATTATAATTGTGTGTGTTTTATATATATATATATATATATATATATATATATATATATACACACAACATCTCATGCCATTTAGGCAACACTTACATGCACAGCCACATACAGCTTATTCATGCAATATAAGCGTTATTTTATATCATTTTTGTTGTTATAAATATATATAGACTAATATTAATATTTTAGAACACAAAACAAAAAAAACAAAGTTGCAGACAGAGAAGATTGTGACTAACTTGTTGGGGGGAAAAATGTCTTTTTTTAATAATTTTATTAAAAAAAAAAAACTTTTAATGAAAAAGTCTGGATATCTGATTAATTATAAATTTTGGATTTACAGATTTCTATACACACACACACACATATACATATATATATATATATATATATATATATATATATATATATATATATATATATATATATATATATAAATTACTCCTCTGAAAAACCTTTAAAAAAGAGTCATTTGTGGACTTATACTTAATTAAAGGCTCAAACTCCTCTGTGTGTGTGTGTGTATATATATATATATATATATATATATATATATATATATATATATATATATAATTCAATGGGGTCAATTTATCAAGCTCCGTGTTTCCGACGAGCCTTCAGGAAACAGAAGTTGCTCTGAGGCGGCAGACAGAAATCAACCCGATCGAATATGATCAGGTTGATTAACACCCCCTGCTAGCATCCGAATCTGCAGGGGGTGGCATTGCACCAGCAGTTCACAATAACTGCTGGTGCAATGATAAATGTCAACAGCGTATCATGTCCGCTCGCACTATAATAAATTGTCCCCAATGTCTCATGTGAGGGCATTCGCAGGAATTTAAAATTCTTTATGACCTTTGTCTATTACTACCGGGAAGACGGCTAGGATGCCCCTCCAGTGTGTCTAATACGCAAACCAAAACTGACATGTCTTGATAAAGGCCCATGTCTGGGCTGAAATGGCAACATCTGACTTTTAATAAAATCTACTAATAAAGTTTAAGTTTTAAATCTCTGTGAGCGTCCTTACATGAGACATTGAATTATATGTTGAACTATGTGAAGTAGACAATGGTGGAGTGCTTGGCAACAGACTTTTCTAATTATATATATATATATATATATATATATATATATATATATACACTGTATATGTGTGTGTGTGTGTGTCTGAGAGCTACCAGTGCCTTGTATTGTGTCTGAACAAAGACGCTGTTTAAAATGCTGGTGCACAGAGCATATCTACATATACTCCGTGTGGCCTTGCAAAGGCAAAGCTCTCACTAAAACAGATAATTTTTTTGACAAAACACAAATAATGGGCACGAAATATCTTGAAATTGACCAAGAAATGGGGTTAAACAAAATGCCTTTCAATTCTTGCAAAATACATTTGGTTAACCCATCTAATATTAGCACTGGGGCAAGTTGTAGCATGATGCAGCAGACTGAGGAAATATATCAATTGAAAGTTTTAAGGATATAGAAGCTTGTGTTCCCGTCTGGTGAGAGATGGTTCATTTGCCTGCTGAATAATGAAAGTGTTGCTCACTGAGGAATGTGTTGTAACCATCTGTTAAATCCTTTATGACCTAGAGCAGGACATCAAAGAGCGGAATGGAAATGTTACAGTATTGTACTATAACACAATGACAATCTACTGTATCCAGTATAGACCAAAACATGTAACATCACTTATTTGTGGACGTTGGATATTCTAAAAATGGTGCAGAATATGGACTGCTATGCTATACATTATGGAGTCACAAATCATCTAAAAATATATTATACATAAGGGGGCTAGAGTTAAATAACAAGAAAAGTAGGTAAAATAAATAATTATTATAAAATGTATTGCAAAGTTGATCAATAGTGAATGGTTTATTGATTCAAGGCACCATGATCACTGTAACTTCAAACCGAGGCCGGGAACCAATCTGCACATAATAGCAATTTAAAATAGAAAACATCAGAGCTCAGAAGAGTTTGCAATAAATCTAAAAAACATTATTTATTAGGCAATTGTTAGAAAAAAAAATATATATGGACTAGGGGATAACAGCGCATAAGAATTCTATGCTAAAACATATAAAGACAAGATTTGTACAAACAACGTGACATATAAATACTGGAATGAAGATAAGAAAACAAGTCCAATCAGTGACTCGATATGATGATGATCCCCTTACCAGAAGTTACCTCAATCTGAGGTAAGTTGCCGCAACTACAAGAGGTAGTAGGATTCCAATGAATAAATGCCTTGTATGGTGAAAGATATCTTTGGCGTTCTAGCCACCTCTTGGAGTATGTAGTTGCAGAGTGGTTTTGGCCTCTGTTTCTCTCCTCCCAAGGGTATGTGAGGAAGAAGGAACTAACCAGTTATCCCTTGAAACGCGTTAGGGTCTGCATACTTTTGCTTATCTATGTTTTAATACTGGCATTTTGCTGGTTTATGTACTGTGCTATAACGAATGCTGGCTGACATCCAGGACTCTATATATCTGTGTATCCTGTGATACGAGCTTTGAAGTATTATTCACACGTTAATCATACCTTATATTGTTTGAGGGTATTTCATGTGAGTTGATAAACCGTATGTTGTGTTTTTAACTGTCCGTTAAAGGCAATATTACATTATATTGGTTTATTTCTCTTATCTGGGCACATACCCTTGGGAGGAGACAAACAGAGGCCAAAACCACTCTGCAACTACATACTCCAAGAGGTGGCTAGAACGCCAAAGATATCTTTCACCACACAAGGCACTTATTCATTGGAATCCTACTACCTGTCAGGGTTTTCTCTCTGTTGTGTTTGCCATGTGCTGCTGGCAGCCATTTTACTCACCTCTCTTGCTGACCCTTGTGCATTGTGGAGGATGCTGCTCATTTACTGCATTTCCTTTTATGGCCAGACTGGTGTGCATCATCCATGTGAGACAGGATGCAGTCTCAGAATTGTGATGTCATCACTTATTATTTAAAGGGCCTCTGTTCAGTATGCTTTGCCTTTGCGTTGTCTCAGACCTGTTTGTGAGAGTTCCTGTGTATTACCGGGCTGCCTGACGTCCTTCCTGGTTCCTAATCCCTGGCTTGTTCCTGATTCAAGCTCGTCTGAATATTCGCTTTGGCTCCTGACTTGGCTCGTCTGACTACCAGCTCTGGTTTTGACTCATGGTTTGTTATTTGACTTGTGGACTTTTTATTATTTTTTGCTATTAATAAAGGTGTGATTATTTTTGCACTTCTCGTCTCCGTCTGATTCCTGGCACCCTGACACTACCTCTTGCAGTTGCAGCAACTTACCTCATTAGATTGAGGTAACTTCTGGTAAGGGGATCATCATCATATTGAGTCACTGATTGGACTTGTTTTCTTATCCTCATTCCAGTATTTACATGTCACTTTGTTTGTACAAATCTTGTCTTTATATGTTTTAGCATAGAATTGTTATGTACTATTATCCTCTAGTCCACATGTTTTAACATATATGTATAGATGGGAGTTTTACTTTCACCTATCCTATTTGTATTTTAATAGCTGCTGACCTTTCTCCCCCCTTGCTGGCGCATACTCATTAGTGCTGTTTGTTTTCAGATCAGAGTGCTGGTCTGTGACATTCTTCTTGTTTGCATATATATATATATATATATATATATATAGATTGTACATATATATATATATTGCAGTATATTTATATATATATATATATATATATATATATATATATATATATATATATATATATATATATATATATATATAGTTTCTGATAAAAATATTTAATGAAAATATTAACATTTTTATAAGGGTTAAAGGGTATATGGTATATGACAAGGTATTTGACTGGGACATACATATATACACATATAAACACATGTGTGTGTATATATATATATATATATATATATATATATATATATATATATATTTATATATAATGCAATAATGAGCACTCTCACCTTAATGGCAACTGCCAGGGTGCCAGCGGTTAAATATATCAAGTAGGAGAAGGCACTCACTGGTCTTTTCAAGTGTACTTTATTTCAAAAGCATGAAATTTCGGGGGGAAGAGGTCTGAGGAAGAGGAGTGTGTCCCCGAAACTTCACGCTTTTGAAATAAAGTACACTTGAAAAGACCAGTGAGTGCCTTCTCCTACTTTTGATATATATATATATATATATATATATATATATATATATATATATATATATATATATATATATATATATATATATATATATATATATATACACATACATACATACATACATACATACATACATACATACATACATATATATATATATATATATATATATATATATATATATATATATATATATATAAATACACACACACACACATACACACTTTGGTTTGGAGCCCATTTCACTCAAATACATTTAAACATAAAAAATAATTTTTAATAAATTGTAATATGTTCTATTATGTTTTACTGTGTTTTTACTGTAAATATTTTACATTCCAATCTTTTTTACTTAGAAGAAAATGTCCTTTGTATTCCTAAATATATATATATATATATATACCTGTATATATTCAGATATATACAGTATATACTGTGTGTATATATATATATATATATATAAATACATATTAATATTAATTCATAGATAGATGAAAGATAGATTTTAAACTAAAAAAAGAACATTTTCTTCTATATGAAGAAAATTGGAAAGTAAAATATGTACTTTCAGGTTTAGTGCAGTTGGTCTAATGCATGTCAGGTTAGCAAACAAGCGATAAGCATTAGGTTTGTTTTTAGTTTACGGAGAGTTAGCGTGCATCTGGTTTTTCTCTCACTCTAACTTTTTCTTTTCAACTTGTAATACAAGCATTAACCTGCCCACATTAAAAGTTTACTTTGAGCGCAGTTAGCACGTGAGCAAAAAAAAATCGATAGCTCGCCAGTTGTAATTTGACCCTACATGGAGAATTTAATTTTTGATATCTGCAAAAAAAATATCACCCCAGAGATTGAATAAACAAATAAATAAAATACCACAGGAGGTTTAAAAAAATAAAAAAATATAGCAACAATCAGGTCAGGTTGCAACAAATTAAAAAAAATAGCACAGGTTACAAAAAATGAAAATAAATCACACAAGTTGCAAAAATCCCCTAATGATGCGTTTATCTATATCTATATATTTTCACACCTCTACCTTACCCCCTCTGCCCCATTCACTTCCTCTTACTAATCTCTTTCTTCCATTTATTTATCTTCCCTTCCTCCACTGTCTCCCCACACTCCCCTTATTCTATCTATGGCCTCTATTTAACAAAGTCTGGCCGACCTGATCCGACAGTGCGGATCAGGTCCGCCAGACCTCACTGAATGCGGAGAGCAATACGCTCTCCGTATTCAGCATTGCAACGCCACCCCCTGCAGACTCGCAGCCAATGGGCCGCCAGTAGGGGGGTGTCAATCAACCCGATCGTACTCGATCGGGTTGATTTCCGGCGATGTCTGTCAGTTATGGAGCAGCGGACTTTGTGACCGCTGCTTCATAACTGCTGTTTCTGGTGAGCCTGCAGGCTCGCCAGAAACACGGGGCATCAAGCTCCATTCGGAGTTCGATAGATAGGCCCATATGTACCTAATACTCTTGTTTAGTCTATTTTAATACAAATTAAAGGAGGTTTTGCAATTGTTTAAAACAGATATTAAAGTGTATACCTAGTGTAGGACCAGTCAACAGAGTAGATTTGCATAATTAACAAATGCAAGATAACAAGACAATGCAATAGCACTTAGTCTGAACTTCAAATGAGTAGCAGATTTTTTTTCTGGCAATTTTAAGTTATGTCTTTTTCCACTCCCCCTGTACCATGTGACAGCCATCAGCCAATCACAAATGCATACACATACCATGTGACAGCCATCAGCCATCTACAAATGCATACACACTTATTCTTGCACATGCTCAGTAGGAGCTGGTTACTCAAAAAGTGTAAATATAAAAAGACTGTGCACATTTTGTTAATGGAAGTAAATTGGAAAGTTATTTAAAATTACATGCTCTATCTGAATAATGAAAGTTTAATTTTGACTTGAGTGTCCCTTTAATAAAAACAAAACAGAAAACAAAAAGGAACATGAAACCCAAAAATATTTTCATGATTCCGATAGAGAATACAATTTAAAAAAAACTTTCCAATTTACTTATATTTCAAATTTGCATCGTTCTCATGTTATCCTTTGTTAAAGGGTTATCTAGATAGGTAGCGTACACATGTCTGGAGAACTACATGACAGGAAATAGTGCTGCCATATAGCGCTGCAGACGTGCACACTCCTAAGCATAAATCCCTGCTTTTCAACAACAGATAAGAAAACAAAGAAAAAATGATAATATAAGTAAATTAAAAAGTGGTTTCAAATTGTATGTTCTATCTGAATCGTGAAATAATTTTTTTTGGTGTTATGTCCCTTTAAATTTCTTGCCTGGTCAGGTAATCAGTAATAGAATTTAGTTATGACCAATTGTTATCTGAAGTATTGCCTTCTATTTGTTTTGCGTTACAGCCTCAAGTACAAAGTTTCTAATGATCTATCTATTCAGTGGATTCACAAAGTTGTATTTACCTTTGTGAAGGAATGTAAAGTATTTTCCCTAAATGGTATAACCTAAAGGAAGTACTGAATGATTGTTTATTTTTGTTTAAGCTACACTTCTGTTAACTGTCCATGCAACTATATTATTAACACAAATGAACTGCAACTGCTTTTGAGTCAGATAACAATTATGTGTGCGCCTTAAGCGAAATAGATCAGTTGCACACAGTAGTCACAATAAATGAACAATTATAATATAAGTAGTTGAGTAACAGTTATTGTTAGTTGGTATAAACACAAAACAAATTTTATTTTTCGGTAGAAAGGAATCTCCTTTGTGGAGAATTTTTGTTTTATTTTGTATTACCATTAAAGGGACATAACAGACCTAATCATTGCATTTTGTGCAAGAAAAGACTCTTGGCTAGATTACGAATTTTGCGTTATGAGGGGTGCGGGACTAACTTGCACGTTATTGTCACCGCTCACTTACCTACAGCGCTGGTATTACAGGTTTACAAAAAACCCGGCGTTAGCAGGCAAAAAGTGAGCATAGAGCAAAATTGAGCTCCATACCACACTCTAATACCAGCGCTGCTGAAAGCTGCGGTGAGCTGGTTTTACGTGCTCGTGCACGATTTCACCATAGACATCAATGGGGAGAGCCGTCTGAAAAAAAAAGCCTGCAAAAAAGCTGCGTAAAGCTCCGTAACGCAGCCCCATTAATTCCTATGGGGAAAGAAAATTTATGTTTACACCTAACACCCTAACATAAACCCGAGTCTAAACACCCCTAATCTTAAATTTATTAACCCCTAATCTGCTGCCCTCAACATCGCTGACACCTACATTATACTTATTAACCCCTAATCTGCCGCTCCCAACATCGCCGACACCTACATTATACTAATTAACCCCTAATCTGCTGCCCCTGACATTGCCGACACCTACATAATGTTATTAACCCCTAATCTCCCGCCCCCAATGTCGCCACAACCTACCTACACTTATTAACACTTATTAATCACTAATCTGTCGCCCCCAACGTCGCCGCCACTATACTAAATTTATTAACCCCTAAACCTAAATCTAACCCTAACACCCACTAACTTTAATGTAATTAAAATAAATCGAAAAAAAACCTACTATTAATAACTAAATCTGCTCATCTGGATGAAGACTTCTGCCCGGTTGGATGAAGACTTCTGCCACTTCGTTGAGGATGGATGTCGGGTCTTCAAAAACTGTAAGTGGATCTTCGGGGGTTAGTGTTAGGCTTTGTTAAGGGTTTATTGGGTGGGTTTTATTTTTTAGATTAGGGTTTTGGGCGGAGAAAGAGCTAAATGCCCATTTAAGGGCAATGTCCATCCAAATGCCCTTTTCAGGGTAATGGGGAGCTTAGGTTTTTTTAGTTAGGATTTTATTTGTGGGGGTTTGTTGTGTGGGTGGTGGGTTTTACTGTTGGGGGGTTGTTTGTATTTTTTTTTACAGGTAAAAGAGTTGATTTCTTTGGGGCAATGCCCCGCAAAAGGCCCTTTTAAGGGCTATTGGTAGTTTAGTTTAGGCTGGGGGGTATTTTGGTGGGCTTTTTTATTTTGATAGGGCTATTAGATTAGGTGTAATTAGTTTAAATATCTGATAATTCCTTTTTTTATTTTGTGTAATTTAGTGTTTGTTTTTGTAATTTAGTTAATTTATGCAATTTATTTAATTGTAGTGTAAGGTTAGTTGTTATTGTAAAACAGGTTATGTTTTATTTTACAGGTAAATTTGTATTTATTTTAGCTAGGTAGTTAGTAAATAGTTAATAACTATTTAGTAACTATTCTACCTAGTTAAAATAAATACAAACTTACCTGTGAAATAAAAATAAAACCTAAGATAGCTACAATAAAAATATTAGTTATATTGTAGCTAGCTTAGGGTTTATTATACAGGTAAGTATTTAGTTTTAAATAGGAATTATTTAGTTATTTTTATTTAGATTTATTTTAATTACATTAAAATGAGTGGGTGTTAGGGTTAGGTTTAGGGGTTAATAACTTTAGTATAGTGGCAGCAACGTTGGTGGCGGAAGATTAGGGGTTAATGAATGTAGATAGGTGGCAGCAATGTTAGGGGCGGCAGATTAAGGGTTCATAATATTTAACTAGTGTTTGTGATGCGAGAGTGCGGCGGTTTAGGGGTTAATATATTTATTATAGTGGCGGTGATATACGGAGCGGCAGATTAGGGGTTAATAAATTTATTTTAGTGTTTGCGATGCGGGAGGGCCTCGGTTTAGGGGTTAATAGGTAGTTTATGGTTGTTAGTATACTTTTTAGCACTTTAGTTATGACTTTTATGTTACAGCGTTGTAGCATAAACCCATAACTACTGACTTTCAGTTTACGGTATGGATCTTGGTGGTATAGGCTGTACCGCTCACTTTTGTTTTCATAAAAGCTGTTTATATTTTAAACAAGATGGAAATGCCTGTTGAATACTAGTGTATACATTCTTATTGGCTGGTGGATACAACTCCCACAGCTGTACTGAAATTAAGTGACAATACAAATAGGCCTACTCATGATTGATTTCCTTTTGGTCCAATAAAAAAAAGCAACTTCTCTATATATTTATTTATTTTATTCCATATAAGGAAGAGATTGTCACAGGTTGGACAGTCTTTCCCTTGTACCTCCCACAGCTTCCCCCACAATGCTAGATTTACCTACCAGGATACCAGGAGATTTCCCAGTGGGCTGCAGCGGCTGGGACTGGCCAGCTACAATTTAAGGGGGTGCTGCTGGTCAGGTGATGCAGGTGTATGGCTTGTCTTTTCTCCTCTGAGCTATGTGTATTAAAGATAACATAGTATTTCCATGTAAATTTTATCTCCTAAACCATATACCATTTTAGTAGCCCTCCTTTGGTTTCTAATTTCTAATTAATGTGAGACAGAGTGACACATTGCTTTGAGTGTATTCTCCAGAACACACTATGGAGAATCATTTTCACATTGGGGGGGCATTGGATGAATCAGGTTGTAGGGTGCTTGTATAACAACAGTGTGGCATTTTTTTATTACAACCTAATATAATTCTGGAAAAATATTGGGGGAAGGAGTATACCAGTAATTCCTTTGAAAAAAATGGGGCATGTGCATTTTACAGATGGAAAATAAGGTTGATCTTTAAATTTTTCCAGAGTTGCTTTTTATTCCCAGTTGCTTTTTTTGTCCTGGTTTCTAGGGATTTCCCCGGTTCAGCCTATAACACAATGACCCATTTGTGCTCCATCCATCTTGCAATGGCTCTGCTTACCAAACAGCAGTGGGCCACTGCCCACATGACGCCTCACCTCCCTGTCTTTATTTATTTTGCATGCTGGACCTAAGTGTAGATGAAACATCTTGACCACTCCTCTAGAATGCCCTGTGACACTCATAGACAACCACGTGAGACCCCTCGTTTTCTATCCATTGAGACTACATTACTATAAAAAAAAAAACAACATTAGAATATTTTACAATCACAAACATTTACCTAAAATGTTTTCAAGTGTATTTTCTCAGTATTGTGGTTGTAATTATTGTTTTTTCATGTTGCTAGCCATTAGGTTTGATGTGTGAAATATCCTAAATTGGGTGTGTTGTTTAAATATGAATATAAAACGTCCACCACCGAAAACCTAGAAAATACAAGTGAAGTGATGCTCAATTAATTTTAAACATAATCCCACCTAAACAACATGACCCCTCAACATCCAATCTATGAATTTAGCCCATTATCAGTCGTTACATAAAGGAACTTTTAGATCAATCACATTTTAGCCATGTTAGGCTCTAGTGATGCCCTAAAATGCAGATTCAGAACGGGTAACATAGGTCAATATTTTAAAGCAGGGATGGAGAACCTTTGCCCTCCAGATTGTTTTTAGAACTACATTACCCATGATGCTCAACTGGACTTCAGAGTGCCTAAGCATCATGGGTAATGTAGTTCTGAAGCATTAGGATTGCCAAGGTTCCCCATTCCTGTTTTAAAGGGCCACTAAAGCTACTACTGAGCTTGTGCAGGAGTTCATAGTGTATACGTTTAATATGAAACCCTTCAGCCTCATAAACAGGAGCAGGGAAATGGAAGAAATTTCAAATGTGTCTACAGTTCATTTGAAACTCAGAGTAAGTGATATTACAATGTATTTTTATTATGCATTTGTTGATTATGCAATTCTACTGTATGTGATGATCCTTTAAGGCAGGGGTCAGCAACCTTGGGCCCCCAGATGTTTTGGAACTAAATTTCCCATGATGCTGAGACACTCTTTAGGCTGTCTGAGCATCATGGGAAATGTAGTTCCAAAAAATCTGGGGGCCCAAGGTGGCTGACCCCTGCTTTAAGGTCTTGGTAACATTTTAAAATAGTATGCATAATTATTTTTATAAAAACGCATGCCATAGAAAATTAATTTTGCACCTCTAAAATAATAATTTGTGTACTTTTTTTTCCTCAATAATAATTTTTATATTAGAACCGCTAAGGACAAGCGCCATTATAGCAACACAATGTGGTCATTGTACTGATTGCATTGCACTAAAAACATTTATAACATAAAATAAGGATAAAATAAATGGCTGTAGGAAATTGCAACCAACGCTTAGCTGTTGTATGACAATGCTGTAGCTATGTTGTAGAAACAGTAGACAAATAAAGGTATTCACAAACAACTATAATGTGTCACTGAAAAAACAAAGGGTTATAATTTACTATCAGTGAACAATTGCACTGTTCATCATACAGCCAGGAGTGTGACTTTGGAGGTGCTATATGTCGTGTTTCATAGTAACACAGATTTATAATTTAAAGGGACATGACAGTCAAACATTAAAGGGACAGAAAAGACAAAATTAAACTTTCATGATTCAGATCGTACATGAAATTTTAAATAACTTTCTAATCTATTTTTTTTATCAAATTGTCCTTGTTCTCTTAGTATCATCTGTTAAAGAGCATACCTAGGTAGATTCAGGAGTAGCAGTGCATACTGGGAGCTAGCTGCTAATTGGTGGCTGTACATATATACCTCTTGTCACAACTGGAGTTTTTTGTAAGTATATTAAGATTAAAACCTCATCTGCTATGTTACTATGTATATTTCCTAAAAATGTTCAGTGGCACATGGAAAGTTTTAGAAAAGGTTGCACGGTATCCCCCTTCTGCTGTTCTTCTCTTCAAATTACTCTTTTGAGTCTTAGTTCTGCCTTTTCGCTGGGGCTACAAAGACTAAAGCAATTGCAGTAGGCTACATGTGTCACACACGCTGCCAGTTAGCCATCTCTGCCTTAAATAATTAGCATCCATTAAGTGATACACATATAGCAATATAAATTAAACAAATAAGATAAGACAGAAGCAGTCTAATAGCAGTTTTAAAGGGACATAAGTGCTTTTCAGTTTTAGTTAGAAGTATCTTGCAATGTATTCTATTGAGAAAACATGAGTTTAGTATAATCTATCACCTTTTAGCAATAATTTTTATTGTACACGCAGCCTGCAGAGCATATGGCTATATGCAGTATGCCAAGAGGAAAAAGAGAAGGCAGTTCTGCAGGTAGTGTAGATTAAAAAGTTCACTTTATTGCACAAACGATTAAAAACATGCAAGGGTCCAAGGAATCATCATGATACAAAGATTGTAGCACCAAAATGGCTTACATGTTATGGCACTAAGCTGCAATCATAGTCTAAAGGTGCTGCACATGATACTAGATTTAAAAAGGTCTATATTTTACCTGATAGGTTAAAAAACCTAATTGAAAAGTACGCCCGCCATATGATGTCTTGGCTCAATACAGCCCACATTATGCAGCCACTAAAGTTAACCCTGAACACAGCTTAAACCATCTTAATAGTGTGTATAAATAAAAAGTATGAAATACAAAATACATATTATATCTAAACAAAATCAGCACTTGCAGGCCCATTTATCAAGCTCCGTATGGAGCTTGAAGGGCCGTGTTTCTGGCGAGTCTTCAGACTCGCCAGAAACACAAGTTATGAAGCAGCGGTCTAAAGACCGCTGCTTCATAACCCTGTCCGCCTGCTCTGAGCAGGCGGACAGGAACCGCCGGAAATCAACCCGATCGAATACGATCGGGTTGATTGACAGCTCCCTACTGGCGGCCGATTGGCCGCGAGTCAGCAGGGGGCGGCGTTGCACCAGCAGCTCTTGTGAGCTGCTGGTGCAATGTTAAATGTGGAGAGCGTATTGCTCTCCGCATTTAGCGAGGTCTTGCGGACCTGATCCGCAGTGTCGGATCAGGTCCGCAAGCCCTTTGATAAATGGGCCCCTTAGACAGAGATTATCTTTAGTTTAGACAAACACTTATGGTAGACAGAATACATCTTAATACACATCTACATGGGTTATGTTAAATGAATGAACACCAGCGGTATGAAATAATATCGTCCAACATATGAGAACTGATCCTAAGAACCATGAGGAGAAATGTAAATGCAAATGCACATACACACAATATAATATTATATTAAAATAAAGCATGTGTGGGATCACAGCACACCATGACCTGATAACATTGATCCTCGAATAAATCCTGTACCAAACACATAATACATATATAGATACGTGTGCATACATATACTCACACACACACATACTTATATAAACAGATGTAGTGTAATGATAAGATCAATATGATAGTTAAGATAGAGATTATATTTGTATACCCATTGATTAGGTTTTATATGTTCAACAAGGTATCCTTATTCCCAAAAATGTATCAGATCGTATTTGGAATTAAGATCTGAGGGAGTTCTGGTTCTGAGCTGAAATATCCAAAACACCTCTCTTTGGGCTAATAATTGGTCAATGTCACCTCCTCTCTTAGGTATTGTCACTTTTTCAATCTCTACCCACCTAAAAGAGTTAAGCTCACTGTTATGTTTGATGGCAAAGTGTTGGACCAGAGGAGTGGTGGATTTGCCCCTGCTAATGGTGGACATGTGTTCCCTAATGAGTGAGTTGATGTCTCTAGAAGTGAGACCAACATATTGAATGTTGCATTTGATGCAAGTAATCAAATATATGACAAATGTGCAAGTGCAGTTCAGGCATGTTTTCATAGCATATGTTTGTCCACTAACAGCTGACGTAAAATTATCAGTGACCTGTACATATTCACAGGTTTTACATTTCCTGTGACCGCACTTGAACATACCAACATGTCTGAGCCAAGAACTTTCCTGTCTCAAATTTTGTCTCAATTGTGTGGGAGACAGAACAGATCCAAATGTACAACATTTCTTGTAAGAGCATCGTATGCCTTCCTGAACCACATCCGTCAACTTGTCATCAGCGGCTAAAATTGGGAAATGCTTCCTAATAATGCCACAGACTTTGGAATTTTGGGCACTATAGCTCGTTACAAAGTGTAACTCTTTAAAAGCCATTGTATTGGCCGTAGGGATCTTGTCCTGTAACAAAGTGTCCCTAGATAAACTTCCCACTTTGTTCATTGCTTCTTTAATGTGACGATGAGTATAGTTCCTCTATTTAAGCCTATGCTCCAACAACTTTGCTTCGTGCATGTAATCCTGCTGTTTACTGCTCTTCCTTTTAAGCCGGCTGAACTGACCCTTTGCTACTGCATAAGAAGTATTCTTGGGATGACAGCTGGAAGCATGCAACAAAGTGTTGCCAGAGATGGGTTTGTGGAACACCTTGGTATCAACATTGCCATCCTCATTACCAACCAAACATAAATCCAGAAAGTTAATACTACTGGAATCAGATTCAAAGGTGAATCGTAGGCCCACATCATTGTCATTCAGCCACTCAATGAAAGAACCAATTAATTCAGTGGAGCTGGACCAGACAAGGAGCAGATCATCTATATACCACTTAAAAAAGCATATATATGAGACCTGAAGGGATTACTATCGCCAAAGATGTGGACAAACTCCCACCATCCAAGATATAGATTTGCATATGAGGGGACGAATTACGCCCCCATGGTGGTCCCACATCTCTGGTGATAGTAACTACCCTAAAAATTAAAAAAATTGTGGGTGAGTAAAAAGGTCAACACACAAATGACAAATGTCTGAAATTCTGTTGTATATTCAGAAAAATTACTGAGGAAATACTATACAGCTTTGATGCCTTTTTCATGGGGTATTGAGGAGTACAGAGAGACTGCATCCACGGTGACCCAAGTATAGGAGCACTCCTATTTAAAATTATTATGCAGAATTAAAATGTGTTTAGAGTCCCTCGTACAGTATATGGAAATGTTATCACCATAGGTTGGAGAATGGCATCAAGCCACTGTGAAAGTCGCTCCAACAGTGAATCGATGCCACTCACTATTGAACGTTTTCCAAGGACTTATGAACTTTTGGAAAATGGTGGATGGGTATCCTGGTAAATTTCACATCAAGATATTGAGCTGTTCATTCATCCAGGAACCCATGCTCCAACCCATCATCCAAAATGTGTTTTAAATTTTCTTTTATACCCAGCCATGGGATTGTTCTCCAAAACTAGATAGTAACGTGTATTGTCCAGCTGACGTAAGGCTTCAGAAACATAGTCCACTCGATCCATAACTACTATAGTCCCACTCTTTTCAGCAGGGCGTATAACTATAGTGTTATCCTGTTGTAGAGACTTCAAAGCATCTCTTTGTTTCTTAGATAAATAGATTTTTACTGGATCTGGACTATCTCTCAAGGCCTGTAAGTCAGCTTCCACCAACTGTAGAAGGTTTCTATCACTGGACCGCTACTATGAATCAGATAGAATTTGGATTTATCCTTTAGGGATGCCCCACTGTTTACTCCACCGGTAGCTGCCATTGTTTCTGAAGCCAGAAACTGCAGAGTGACTACATCACAAACCTCCTCAATTGTTTGGAATTCCAGGAAATGAACAGTGGGACCCCCACCACATTCTATTGGTATGTCAGTGTTAGATGAAAAATGTTTCTTGAGAGTGACATTTCTAATAAATCAATTATTATCGATCATAGTTGAAACATGTTAAAGTTGGTGGTGGGTGCAAAACCCAAACCAAATCTCAGGACTTTAAGTTGTTCACAGGTAAGAACAGTAGAAGATAAATTTATTACATTGTTCACTTGTATTTGCTTTGGACACGATTGCCGCTCAGCTAGTACCTCTAGTACAAAGTTTGTTCACAAATTTTTGAACTGCTTGCATTATAAAGAAATAAAACAACGAAGGATGTTCTCCCTGTTAGATAAGCCCATTTGATTGGGTTGTGGTTTTGAAGAACAGGAAAAAAATACATATTTTAAATACAAAAATAAACCTAAAGGGTCGATTCCCCAAACACTTTATCCTCTGCAACTGGTATAACACATCCATGGAAAACATTAAGGGGAAAATAATTTACAGTACACTGCCCCTTTAAATGAATACACCAATAAGACTATTTTTTCTCCAGCTAAATGCTTTAAAACAAATGTTTGTAAAAGACTGAACAACACTCAAGACTTTGGAAAGGCTAATTGATTTGACACATTTAAAGGGTGTTATTTAAGAGTGCCTTGAGTATTATGTGATTTCAGGTAAGTGTTCAGGCACAGCATTCTTGTTAAACCCTTCAACTAGATGGAATTTCATCTATTTCCGCATCACTGGAAATATTTTTTTCTGTCACGTTTTGCTGTGTAGAATAATGTTACAATAACACGATTGTAGCACCTTTGTACAGTAGTTTAGGAAATGCATTCTTACAGCCATTCAGCAGCAGAGCTTCAATGAATCTTTCTGTCTCAGGAGATCTGACAAATTTGTATTATTTCACTATGCATCGGTTTATGCTTGATTTGTGTTACAAACTTTCTACGTACATATGGAAATCATAATAGTTCATCACAAGTTCAGATTTCAGCTGATATCAATGGTATTCATTTTTTTGTAATAACTAAGTTAAAACGTAGTAAACTTACGTGAAAAACACATTGATCTACATACAAAATTTAATGCTAAAGCTAAAATACAATTATTAAACTTCTGGATCAACTGATTGCATTGGTATCAAATAACCCAAACACCTTTAATATAAACTATCCCATGACTAAAAAAAATATTATTTAAGGGTCAGATTACAAGTGGAACGCAAACGTTCCACGGAACTCTCATGTTCAGCCCATTTTTACAAAACTAGAACAGAAAGAAGAGACAAGCGCAACAGCGATTCACTGTACCGGTTTAATATAGTCAGATCCCTGACTGCATAAAATTTCACACTTACAAGATATAAGTTAAAAAAGAGCCCAAAACATCTACTCAGCCGCCCTGTAATTCCGGTCTGGCCTCCAGTTCTCCACCAGTCCGTATAGATGGTACTGCTAGGAATATTTCCCCTTCAATGGACAGAGCCGCCAGGTAGGCGGTGAGTTTAAGCTCCAGCAATGATACACAGTCTTTCACAACGTAACCTGAACGCGTTTCGTTTACTCACAGGTAAACTTTATCAACAGGAAGTGAGTGTGTTTGCATCTCACCCTATAGGTCTTTAAATTTATTGGTCTATTATCTCATTGGTCCGTGTTGGATAGTCTTTGTAGCCCACTGATGCTTTGCTAGAATAGGAACCTCCTATTCTAGCAAAGCAGCAGTGGGCTACAAAGACTATTGAACTTCTGAATAGTATTTAAAATTTTGAATGTGGATATTTGATCTAATTATGAACATTCGAAAATGAAAGTAACGTTTGAAAACCAGAAATAACATTTGATTACCGAATTTTAATGGATTTTTATTCTTATCAACATTCAATTGTCCAAAACGAATGTCCACAGGACTATTTGTTCTACTAAATGAATGACACTTTCAGCACATTTGCCCAAGTCTGGTTTATTACCGAGGAAGCAATTTGCACAATTTTATTTTTCATTTCATATTGTGAATTTTCTGATACCATTGTGTGATCTAGAACAGTGTTTTTCAACCAGTGTGCCGTGGCACACTAGTGTGCCGTGAGAGATCCTTAGGTGTGCCACGGCAGACTGACAACAGTGTGACATATTTTTTAAATTTTGCTTGTTTTTTACTCCCAGTGCAGGGGTAGTTTGTAGGAGGCATGGCATAACAGCACAATACATACAGTATGTGTGTGTTTGTGTGTATGTGTATATATATATGCTGTATTAGGCTACAATGTGTGATTTTTTTAAAATTTTGGGATGGTGGTGTGCCACAGAATTTTTTAATGTAAAAAAGTGTGCCACAGCAAAAAAAAAGGTTAAAAATCACTGATCTAGAAAATAAATATCAAATAGTGTGTCACACCGTCTCAGAGTGTGACTTAACTCTGCTATACTTCATAACAGATGTGTCAACTAAATAATAATTCTTATTTCCACTCACTGTGTAATTTTGTAGTGATCCTTCCTTTAATTTGTAAGTTATATATTTTACAATCAATATGCGCTGGTGTTTTGTCATTCTCTACTTCACCAATTATATAGCCAGCCAAACAGAAGTAAGGTTAAAGCTATTAGGACTATAATTAAAATGCACAGTAGTAGAACTTTAATTTGTTACACTTAATAAATGCATTGAGCTTTCCTTAAATCACTGAAACTAAACCAGCAAGAAACATTCTAACTTGGGCAAATTGTTTATTCACTTATACATAAATCGTCACAAAAGTTTGAAGTCTATGAGGCAAACCTTCCAATACATACAGCTTATTTTAGAGCTTTAAAGAATGCCAAATTTAGGTTAGATTACATTCCAGTTGTAAGCATATCAAGTAGAAATAAATAGAGATCTCAATATCTCTTGTAAGGTATAACATCCACAAATAGCTGGCAGAATAAGTAAGGGAGTACCAGAAAGTTAATTTGATAAAGGGTAAATTATATTGAAAACTTTTTTGTGTGTGTAATATTAGCCATAATTATAGAACCTATATTCAATTAACTTAAAGGGATACTAAACCCAAATTTTAGGTTCAGTACCTGGGTTGTGCATACTGATTGGATGGCTAAATCCAATCACCAAGCGCTATCCAGCGTTCTGAACCAAAAATTGTCTGGCTCCAAAGCTGTCATTCATGCTTTTTCAAATAAAGATACCAAGAGAGAATGTAGAAAAATGATAATAGGAGTAAATTATAAAGTTGCTAAAAATTGCATGCTCTATCTGAATCATGAAAGAAAAATGTTGGGTTTAGTGCCCCTTTAACAATGTTTAACTTCTTGTATGCATATTTTAATTTGCTTGTAACATATCTTTTATGCCAATATTCTATTTCTCTTACAGATGATAAAAGCTTCAAGGTCACCAAGTATTCATGAAATTTACTTCAAAGTGACTGAGAAAACTGTAAATTTAATTTACAAGGATCCTCAGGAATTAAAGCTGCAAGCCTTTGGGATGGAACCCCTTATTTCCCAGCTGCCTTTATACTTACAACCGTGGAACCAAAAAGACAGTGCAAGATTCAATCATATGGAACTTTTATAAGGAGTTGTTTTCACAATACATGAATATGTTGTGTTTACTTCTCTTTTTAACCATAACCATATGCCTTATTCTATATTTTTCTGGCTACTGTTTTCAAAGTATTTTCTCAGGGTCCTATTAAAAGACAGATTACATAAGATCATGAGAAATAACATCATGCTGAATGCTTCTAGGAAGATGGGATAATGCGGGAGGTTTAAATCTGGTGTTTGTTAAAGGAATAAAAAGTATGTAGGGCTGTATATATATATATATGTGTATATCATCTGTGTATTTATACTCACTTAGTGAGAATAAGAAAACAAGTCAGTGGCACTATATCTACATTGGCCTAAATCTTAAAAAATACTGGTCATGGTAAAATACTAGCGGTGGCAACCCTAACAACCCTAATGTGCACATAACTGCAAACATGTCATAAATATAAATTATATATATATATATATATACATACATACATACATACACATACATACATACACACACAATATATAGTGAAGGCACGTAAACGAAGTAAATAACCTCCAGGATGTCCTACCTGATAGTAGATATGATAGAAGCCCCACAATAAAATAAATGGGGAGGCATCACTCTATAGACTTACAAAATAAGGATTCACGTTTATTCCCAAGTCTAGAGAGTGACACCTCTGCATTTATTTTATTTTGGGGCTCTTATAATTATATATATATATATATATATATATATATATATATATATATATATATATATATATATATATATATATATATATATATATATATATATATATATCATATAATGTCCAATTAGGAATTGCACTCATCTGCCAGGGTGCATATGTCAGAAAAAATAAAAAGATCTAGAAAAAGACAACACTCACTGGACTTGAAAGTAAAAATTAACTTTTAATTATCCAGAGTTTAAAATAGGGGATAGGCATGACGTTTCGATTTTGTACCAGCATCTTTATCAAATGTCCCAAGATGAAAAGGGTTATGCTTCAGGGTAGGTGCATCATCAGTGTGATGCCCCAAGGAAGATATACATATATATATATATATATATATATATACACACACACACATACACATTATATATATATATATATATATATATATATATATATATATATATATATATATATATATATATATATATATATATATTGTATAGCCCCCGAAACAATTAATTGACAGATATCTATACATTGTATTGCAGGAACACTGCTGGAATTCGAACAGGCCTGGGGTTTGATCTCAGTGAAATTTTCATCACAGTATTGACTATTTCCTCATTTATTAGTTGACGGATGGACAATGTTCTCATCTAGGGAACATGTCCACTAGGCTTCATGGCGAGTGAGCAGTGAACACTGTTTGCTGCCTGCACTTATCATTGCACAAGGACATCTTTGTGTTTCCCTGTCATCTCAGAAGTGAGCCTATGCTCCAATGCATGGCTTCACAGACCCCATTAAACTTCTTAAAATTCTCCTTCTGTATGGACAGAAGTTGTATATTAATCATTTCCTGTGAAATATGACAAATAACGGACATGGTAACTTTACTTCATATGGGATGTCAGACACAATCACTGAAAATATCAAATAAGAATTTACCCTCCTCCCTTATCTAGGTCATATTTTTATATATGCATAGAAAACATTATTTTTATGATCAAAGCAATCTGTCCTTTTTGTGCAAAGAAATATAGGCTAGCAAAATGTTCCCTCTAATTACATTACAGACATGTTAAAGCATAGCAGTAAAGTGGTCAGACCTTGCTAGTTGTACAAACGTATTTTATTTCAACTAGTCTCATGGTTATAATAGAACAAGTCTCTTTATTTAAATCTACCACTTCTGACTGTGGTTCATTTAGAAACCTATCAATAATTTAATAAAGTAATCAGCATAGCCTTACAGTTTGCACAGCCAAGCCAACTTCACTTTATATTTTTATGAAATATATTTATCTATATTATATATGTGTTTTGAAGTTTTTTTAGCGTATTTGTTCTTCTATCCTTCCTCTAAAAATATAACTTTGAGAATTAAGGTATTTTTTCTATAATATTCTACAATTCTACCTCTCTTTTTCTATGTCCAGTTAATTTATCGCACCCTTTCAACACAGTATACTCGCTGAATGTCCTTTTTTGCACTGTTTGCTTAATATTATTTAAGCATTTTGCCTGCTAATAATTTGTACAAAAGATTCACTATACGCACAAATCTGCAGACATGAATGAATGCAAGCCTAGAAACATATAATAGTTTTTACTACTCTAGAATATCTTAATTAAATTTTTGTTGCAAACGTATTTTGCTAAGCAATAGTGCATTATCACAAATGACAAAATGAAAATTGGGAGACAATGGTTTCTTATGAGGTTTAAGTTTAAGTTACAAAATTTGTTATAAAGAAGAGATAAAGAGGACTATTTATGAAATGTCTGTCGGACCTGATCCGATAGTGCGGATCAGGTCTGACAGACATTGCTGAATGCGGAGAGCAATGCGCTCTCCGTATTCAGCATTGCACCGGGAGCTCACAAGAGCTGCTGATGCAACACCGCCCCCTGCAGACTCGCGACCAATCAGCCGCCAGCAGGGGGGGGTGTCAATCAACCCGATCATACTCGATCGGGTTGAATTCCGGCGATTCCTGTCCGCCTCATCAGAGCAGGCGGACAGGGTTATGGAGCAGCGGTCTTTACACCACTGCTCCATAACTTGTGTTTCTGGTGAGTCTGAAGACTCACCAGAAACACGGGCCCTCCGTACGGAGCGTGATAAATGGGCCTCAAAGAAAAAAATTAACATTTATGTAAAATATAACACAACCACTAAATGTAATACATCACTTCCAGCTTACTGAATATTATTTATTGTATGTTCATTTAAAAAGTGTATGCTGAAGTTTTGCATATTTTTAGTGGAACATAATGGGCGCCATGTACTAAATGGTGGGCGGACAGCTTCTTAACTCGCGAAGCTGTCCGCCCGCCTTCGCTACACACGGGCATCTGTCAATCACCGAGAGCGAGCGTGCTCTCAGTGATTTTGCTTCACCACCTAAGAGGTGGCGTAGGGTGTAGGAAGCAGCGGTCTGATGACCGCTGCTTCTTACATTGCGGGAAGCAGGCTCACATATGTGAACCTGCCCCGCAAAGGCTCCGGAGCAGCTTTCGCTGCTTTGTACATGGAGCCCAATGTTCTTGTATAATTTATATTATTTTTTAAAGAAGGAGAGAAAGAGGTGATTAAAAGTTATATTACTTGAAAACTTTAATCCAGAGCTGCTTCTTGTGATAGCGAGAGATAATTTTCTATCATAACAAGAGCAGTTGTTTTTTTTTTTGTTTGAACAAAATGATAAAATATAAATTGAAACATATAAAACTATATCAGATGTATACTTCCTGCTAATGTTCATTGGATAAAATGTACAATGAGGATTCATGCCTGTTAGCCAACGAGGACTAGCAGGAATTAACCTATAAGCAAATGAGCATTAGTTGAAAGCTAATATTGCTGTATTAGATTCTATTTAAACTTAAAGGGACATTAAACCCAATTTTTTTCTTTCATGATTCAGATAGAGAATGCACTTTTAAACAACTTTCTAATTTACTTATATAATCTAATTTGCTTCATTCTCTTGATATTCTTTCCTGAAAAGCATATCTAGATATGCTCAGTAGCTTCTGATTGGTGGCTGCACGTATTTGCCTCATGTGATTGGCTCACCGATGTGCATTGCTATTTCTTTAACAAAATATATCTAAAGAATGAAGCAAATTAGATAATAGAAGTAAATTGGAATGTTCTTTAAAATTGTATTCTCTGTCTGACTCATGAAAGAAAAAATTTGGGTTTAATGTTCCTTTAAACAGCTTTTACTTCACATCTTTTCATGCAAAAAAAAAAACAGTGTCCCTCTAAGGAAGTGCTCTGCACATGCAAATTTCTATCCCATTCTCTCCCACTTACCAATAAGTAGTTGGGAGAATTATTTCTCCATTTATCAAAGCGTCAATTTTATCTATTTGCCCGCTCCAAGTACATCCGTCTATACACGCAGTGAGTAGTTGTTCGCCGACCAGAGTTACAATAGACTGTTGATAACATATATATATCAATGAAGCGAAGCAGCTAATTTAGAGTCCAGCAGGAGAGAGTGAGAGAATCTTAAAGCTGCAGTTTTAAAGGGTCCCTGGTTGTAGAAAAAAGCCTTTTCATTTATTGTTTGCATTAGGTGAATAATATATTAATTCACAAGACTCTTATTTCTATGCCATAGTAACTATAGCTTCTCTGTCTGAACGGAATCTTTGATGTATTTCTCTATTAGAAAGGAGGTTTAATCCAGATTGAGGAAGGAAACCCTTCTTTGTGGTTGTATTTTGGTTCTCTCCTGGTTCTGTAGTTGAATTCTTCTTCTCCTGCGCCTAAGAACGCAGAAACAAAACAGGAACATAAATATATTCATGTTTAAAATAAAAAAGCAAACTCACGGTTGAACTATCCAAAAGCATAATAAAAAAAACCTTGGAAGTGATTGCCTTTTCATAGGTGACACTGCCATTGTTTACTTAAAGGTAGAGCCTTATTGCCCATTGATTTCAATGGCATTCGCAAGCTCTAAGCTTGCGGATTTAAAGGCATGCCCGTGGCTTTGTACGCTGCGTTAACTATCAAGTAGACTACTTAGAAATGTAGAAATCTGGTGTTTGTAGACGATTGCGGCAGGCAAAAGTTGAGTGGAGATGAGGGAATTCAAGCCTCAGATTATGATTCGATTGTGGCAAAATCAGTTGCTTTTTTTAGCCACATGACTGCTTAATAACTGTGGTCAGTGAAAATTGCGTCTAAAATGATTTAATCTTGAAGCTTTGATAAATGGAGCACATACAGCCTCTCACTGGCTCTTTTACTTCAGCCTTTAGAAGCCAGACAATGTGCTGCAGTAAATATGAACATTAACTATATGCAAAACTACAGTGTGTATTATTATATTTTTTCTATGAATTATAGTCAGTAGACTAAAACTGATGAACTTAAAGGTATCACTTAAATACCCTTTTATGACAATAGTCTTTACTCCCTTCATGATATGTTTGAATGTTTTGGATTAGTATACTGCTTACCTTGGGTGTGAAGTCTAGATGGAATCTCTTGTAGCACAACAAACAAAGTGTTAGGCTTCTGCTGTGTAAAATGCTCATATCCGTAACAGTCTTATCTCAGATGCTTTTTACATTGCTCACACTTCAAGATAAAAATCCCAAATGCCGTCTTACGTTTTGGGCAAAATTCCATTGGCTTCCAAATCTCTAGAAAAAGATAGAAAGTTAAATTTTTTGTATTTGAATTATAAAATAAGATTAAAAAAATATTTTGTCAGGCTTATATTCTTTAGCACTGTAAATATCGTGTTATTAGCAGAGGAATAGTATTAATAGTATTTCTACGTGTGTCAATTTTCTTTATAGTAGCTAACACAATAATGCAAAAGGTTTCCGTTTTTGCTGTTCACGCACAATTTGCCACTTTTTTTAAATGTTCATTTGTGGTTGTTAAAGTCTTTTGGCTAAATTATTAATCAGCTAAAACAATTTGTCATTATGTTTACTCTCTTTGACTGTTTACTCTATATAAAGCATGCCTTCCTGGTCCTTTGTATACTGATAAATAAACATAGGACCAGATTACAAGTGGACCACTAACAGTTTCGCGATAAGGGGTTTATTGCGGCTGTTTAAGCTCGTCAGGTTTGCCGCTGGTATTAAAAATTAAAAGTGAACGCAAATGCATCCTCAGAGTTCTGATTAATTGTTTTGCAAAACAAAAAAGTGTCACAAAGCACATCAAAAATAAATTACAAAGTACAGTTATACTCATAATAATACCATCTAATAAAAATTATAAAAAAAATTGCGCACAAAAGTTATAAGGGCTTTAACATAGAGATACATAAATATACATCTCTAAATATATCTATGTATGTATGTATATATATATATATATATATATATATATATATATATATATATATATACATACATATGCATTTATATGTGTATATATTTATTTACAGACATATATACACATACAAACACATAAATACATATGTATACCTATATAGACATATATAGAACTGCATTGGAGCCCTTTGCAGTTAAGTAGATGAAAACATGAAAAAATATTTATGCAATATTCATATTTAATAAAATGTTATATTGTGTATTTACTGTAAATAGTTCACATTCAAGTGTTCAGCACATAGGAGAATATGTTCTATGTATTTTAAATAGATATTCCTATATCAATCTGTATATATCTATACATATATATAAATATATATATATATATATATATATATATATATATATATATATATATATATATATATATATATATATATATATATATATATATATACACACACATACACATACAACAACATTTTAAATTAGGGGGAGGTAAAAAGTGAGTTTAAAATCCTCCACTATGCATAAAATAGAGAAAATAACTCATTGTGTAGCTCATTAACAAATCTAGACAAGCCAGAAGGCTTGTTTTTCCCACAGAAAACCTCTGGAATGCATTATTTACATTGCAGCAAAGGATTCTGGGTAAGAGATGCAAATTAGGTTCACAATGACACACCTTTTTACTTCAGCCTGCTTTTCAGCAGATTCCCTTAACACTAAGTATCGCTGTTCACACAGCTTGTAGACTTAGCTAGGGTTAAAGCAGTGATTCAAAACTATCCCAGGACAGACTGTTTCGTAGTTGTTGCTACTCATCAGCTGGGAGAAAGTTTAAATCACTGCTGGGTGAAGTTGATTCCTGGCAAATACAACAACATTTTAAATTAGGGGGAGGTAAAAAGTGAGTTTAAAATCCTCCACTACGCATAAAAACGTCATAAAAACTTCATAAAAACTTCACACAGCAGTGATTTAAACTTTCTCCCAGCTGATGAGTAGCAACAACTACGAAACAGTCTGTCCTGGGATAGTTTTGAATCACTGCTTTAACCCTAGCTAAGTCTACAAGCTGTGTGAACAGCGATACTTAGTGTTAAGGGAATCTGCTGAAAAGCAGGCTGAAGTAAAAAGGTGTGTCATTGTGAACCTAATTTGCATCTCTTACCCAGAATCCTTTGCTGCATTGTAAATAATGTATTCCAGAGGTTTTCTGTGGGAAAAACAAGTCTTCTGGCTTGTCTAGATTTGTTAATGAGCTACACAATGAGTTATTTTCTCTCTATATATATATAAAGATATATATATTGAACCGAAAAACATGATACATGTAGAAATAATTATTTATGAATAAAAAGAACATTCTTCTTTGTGAAGAATATTGGAATGTGAAATATTAATATTTTCAGGTCAAGTTAACGCCCTTAAGAATATGCGATCGGGTTTGCCCGCGAGTAGGGTGTTTTTTTTTTGTCCACTTTTTTGCTGCATTGACGTCTATGGGAGAATACGTGAATGCACATGCAAAAGTTCGGCTTTTTTTACTCATCAGGTTAGCGAGCGAAAACAGTTTACTTTCAACTGCCCGACGAGCGCAAAAAGTTTACTTCTAGCGCAGTTAGCGCTTTGGCGGGAGCATTAAATAGCACTCCACTTGTAATCTGGCTCATAGTAATCTGAATAGGCCTTAGCACACTCTATTGAAATAACTTAGCTCATAGCCTGGATCCTATATAAATGCCATAGCTCTATAGTTATATTTCAGACAATGAGATTACAAAGAAATTCATTGGGTCAAGATAACTATGTTAGTAGGTTAGCTGCAAGATTGCCATTGTGATTTAACATGCAATTATACAGTATATGCAGTGTAAATAGATTTTAAGTATGTTTAAACCCTACAATTGTATTTATAATTGTGTGCATACATGTTCACAGGTAATAAGGCATCTAAAAGTTGTATATATTACAGTTAATGTTTCATAGGAAAATATGTTTAATTTTTTTATTATGATGCCGCCTATCAGTAAAACGTGCAGTATGTAACAAAAAAAAAATGTGTGTTGTCTTGATTTGATTCATTTGATATTTTATTATTGTTATAATTATATTTTATTATTATGAATAATATGTCACAAATACAATGTACTAGAGAATAGAAGTTCACGTTTTAATGTTTTCTAACGGCCTAAAAGAAACATTTTTATTTTTTTGTAAATTGATGTTCCTTTTTATTTTATTTTTTTCTTGTAAAATGGTGTTCTTGTAGTAAATACAACTAAAGTTTCTTGCTACATTTAAAGGGACAATGAACCCAATTTTTTTTCTTTCATGATTACGATAGAGCATGCAATTTTAAGCAACTTTCTAATTTACTCCTATTATCAATTTTTCTTAATTCTTTTGCTATCTTTATTTGAAAAGCAAGAATTTAAGTTTAGATGCCAGACTATTTTTGGTTCACAACCTTGGTTTTCCTTGCTGATAGGTGGATAAATGCTGTTCAGTGTACTGAATCAAAAATTGTCTGGCTCCTTAGCTTAGATGCTTTCTTTTTCAAATAAAGATAGCAAAAGAACAAAGAAAAATTGATAATAGGAGTAAATTAGAAAGTTGCTTAAAATTGCATGCTCTATCTGAATCATGAAAGACAAAATTTGGGTTCAGTATCCCTTTAAGTATGTTAACCACAACACAACTTTGGGAGGTGTTCCTCCTAACCAATAAGCATCTAAACAGTTCCTAAATAAATATGAACATATTTTAATTAAACAGACATACAACAAATTACTGAAGAGGATAATTTTTACTATGAAACCACAGCATTTTTCATGACTTTGCTTTGTCACTTTAGGGGATACATCAGGTGGTAATTGGAGTAAGATTATGATAGAATTAAAGGGACACTGAACCCAAATTTTTTCTTTTGTAATTCAGAAAGAGCATGCAATTTTAAGCAACTTTCTAATTTACTCCTATTATCAATTTTTCTTCGTTCTCTTGCTATCATTATTTGAAAAAGAAGGCATCTTTTTTTGTTTCAGTACTCTGGACAGCACTTTTTTATTGGTGGATGAATTTATCCACCAACCAGCAAGGACAACCCAGGTTGTTCACAAAAATGGGCCGGCATCTAAACTTACATTCTTGCATTTCAAATAAAGATACCAAGAGAATGAAGAAAATTTGATAATAGGAGTAAATTAGAAAGTTGCTTAAAATTTCATGCTCAATCTGAATCCCGAAAGAAAATTTTTGGGTACAGTGTCCCTTTAACTATTATTTGTTTTTTGTAAATAAAAATATATAGCACCTGTTTTTTGGTTTGGCGTAAAGGGAATCTGCTGAAAAGCAGACTTGAAGTAAAAAAGTGTGTCATTGTGAACCTCATTTGCATATCTTGCCCAGAATCCTTTACTGCATTGGAAACAATGTAATTCAGAGGTTTTCTGTGTGAAAAACAAGCCTTCTGGCCTGTCTAGATTTGTTAATGAACTTACCAATGAGTTATTTTCTCCATATTTTGTGCGTAGTGAAGGATTTTAAACCCACTTTTTACCTCCCCCTAATTTTAATATTATATTTATATATATATATATATTTATTTATTTTTTCATGCAATTTTTTATGTATGTGCTATTTTTTTATACATATAACATAATATGTAGTTTTCACATTAAGCTCTGGAAAGTTTTATTGGGGGGGGGGGGGAATATTTAACTTAGACACAAAGATTAGACCTAATATCAATAAAACAGATTCACATAAACATATTTGATTTCCTTACAAAGTTTCTTCACTGTGTCAAACCTTGAAATTAGTTGAGAATCTATAGTCACCAATGTGTAGTTTATGCAACTTAAAAATCCTGATATTAGTTATTAATATGCCTGGGATGCATTTAGGGTTTACTCATTTGCTTTATAATTATAGCGCACATTTAAGACATCCAGATTTAACATGTATGTATACGTTGCCTTAAAATATTAGCTCTCTGTAAATAAGCCACATTAATTTGTATCTGAGTTCTTACCAAGCAGGTTTCAAGATACCTATAAATATTGCAAATTATGTTATTTAAAGGGACAGTCAACACCAACATTTTTGTTGTTTAAAAAGAAAGATAATCCCTTTATTACCCTTTCCCCAGTTTTGCATAACCAACACAGTTATAATAATACAAATTTTACCTCTGTAATTACCTTGTATCTAAGCTTATGCAGACTGCCCCCTTATTTCACTTATTTTGACAGACTTGCATTTTAGCCAATCAGTGCTCACTCCTAGGTCACTTCACGTGCATGAGCTCAATGTTATCTATATGAAACACATGAACTAATGCCCTCTAGTGGTCAAAATGTATTCAGATTATAGGCAGTCTTCAAGGTCTAAGAAATTAGCTTATAAACCTCCTAGGTTTATCTTTCAACTAAGAATACCAATAGAACAAAGCCAAATTGATGATAAAAGTAAATTGGGAAGTTGTTTAAAATTGCATGCCCTATATAAATTATGAAAGTCTTTTGCTCTTGACTGTCCCTTTAATAACTTATTTCAATGTTACTTTCGCTATATAATCATAACCAAAATATATATTAAAGGGACAAAAAGGTGCAATAATATGTCATAATATGCATAGTGGTTGAATAAATAGGTAATGTCAGTTTCAGAGTAGCAATGCACTGCTGAACCCAGCCACTGACTGGTGACTGCACAAATATGCCACCAGCGATTGGCGCATCAGCTGTGTTCAGTAGTGCATTGCCAGTCTAAACCTTTCTTTAATTGTATGTTTCAAGTCCTTTGCATGGCAGAACAATCTGAATTCTCTAAAAAATCAAGGAACGAGAGAGATAAAAGCTGCCTCCCATAGAAAGTAATGAAGCTGTCTGTGATGATGAATTTCATAGAGGAAAGTGAGCATAACAAGGGAGAACCTGACATGTTTGTAGAAAATATATATAAAACTGAAAAGCTTTCACTACAGTTTAACTTGTATTTGCTTCTAGTTTACTGTAGATTACTTTTCTGTCAGTTAAATATTGTAGTGCTGGGGAGTTAAATCATACTAAGGGTCCGATGTATTATAGTGCGAGCGAACATGATCCACTGTAGCGGATCACGTCCTCCGCACATTGATAAATGCAGACAGCATATGCTGTCTACATTTATCATTGCACAAGCATTTCTCGTTAAATGCTTGTGCAATGATGTCCCCTGCAGATTTGCAGCTAGTTTCAATCAACACGATCATATCCAATCGGGCTGATTGCTGTCTGCCGCCTCAGAGGTGATGGACGAGTTAAGGAGCAGTGGTCTTAAAACTTCAGACACACCTGCGAATGTCCTTTTTCCACCTAAGGAACTCCCCTGTTCAGCCCACTATACAGACTGAAATGCAATTTGTAAAAGATGCACAAAAATATACAAAGCATGATTCGAATTTATTAAACACAAAAACATTCAATGTACGATCAGAATTTGAACAAATTACAGTCCTACCTACATTGTTTACACAATATAAATGCATTCAAATACAAATTATGAAGTACAAAGTTTAAAAGTTATATAACTTAATCTGAAGTCTAAAGTGAAAAAAATGAAACAACAAAAAATGTAATGTCATGCAAGTGCTATATTGTACTGTGCTTGTCTGTCCTTCATATCTGCAAATTCAGGAAATGCCACTTAAAGATATATAGCAAAATTTGCCTTTCTAGGATCGTGAAAAACTAACAATAATATTATTAAATATTTTCAAATTCTGGCTTTTATTAACCCCTTAACGACCGGCGACATACCCTGTACATTGCTGGTCTTTTAATGAGGATTGATTTTCTTTTAAAAAGCGTGGTCTCGTCACCAGTGTCGAGATCGCACTATTTCAAGAGGCCTGTAGGCAGGAGGGAGGTCATAACAGTGCCACTGGCAGCGAGACACGCACTATTGTATGTCAAAAAATCTTTAACGACCGGCGACGTTTTTTGACATTTGTTGTTTTTAAAAAAATAAATTTTAAATAAAAAAACAAAACAAAACATTTTTTACCTAGCATATTTTTCTTAGAAAAAAATATTAATGGTTGTTAAAAATCCTTGTCTTGTCAGTCTACACTCTGCAGGTTTGTTTTTTCTAAACTTGGTCAAAATACAGAGCCGTGATGAGGGCCTTGTAATGATAAGAAGTCTCTTGTCTGCAAGCCACTAACGGTATGTCATCTTAATTGGCTACAGGCAGCAATCAGCATCAGCAATCATGGATATAATACGATGAGGGCATTTTTTTTAAAAAGACACAAAAGGTGATAATTCTGAGAAAAATGCTTCTGGTAAAGAAATATCACATTGTTTGTAATAGTAACAGAAATGCATGAAAAAATTGTAGAAAATGGAACATAAAAATATTGTGCAGATACCAAAATAATTGATGGAAAAACTTAAAGGGACACTGAACCCAACTTTTTTCTTTTGTGATTCAGATAGAACATGCAATTTTAAGCAACTTTCTAATTTACTCCTATTATCAATTTTTCCTTCATTCTCTTGCTATCTTTATTTGAAAAAGAAGGCATCTAAGCTAAGGAGCTAGCAAATTTTTGGTTCAGGACCATGAACAGCACTTTTTTTTATAGGTGCTGTCCAATCAGCAAGGACAACACAGTTCGTTCACCAAAAATGGGCCGGCATCTAAACTTTCATTCTTGCTTTTCAAATAAACATACCAAGAGAATGAAGAAAAATTTCATAATAGGAGTAAATTTGAAAGTTGCTTAAAATTGCATGCTCTATCTGAATCACGAAAGAAAAAATTTGGGTTCAGATTCCCTTTAAAGAGAAAGGAAACCAAGATTTTTCTTTCTTGATTCGGATAGAGCTTGCAATTTTAAGCAACTTTTTAAATTTATGTCTGTTATCAATTTTTCTTCGTTCTCCTGGTATCTTTTGTTGAAAAGTAGGGATGTAAGCTTAGGAGTTGGCCCATTTCTAAAGAACTATATGGCAGCAGTTTTTCAAGAACATTATTCATTTGCAAGAGCACTAGATGGCAGCTCTATTTCTTGCCATGCGGTGCTCCAGATGCCTACCTAGGTATCTCTTCAACAAAGAATACCATGGGAACTAAGCAAATTTGATCAAAGAATTAAACTGGAAACTTTTTAAAATTGTGTTCTCTAAAGGCCTATTTATCAAGCCGCCAACCGCAAATACGCCGGAATTCTGCAGTGTAATTGTGGCGAGCTTGATTCGACCTAGTTATCAAAGCCAACAGACCGGCAAAAGTTGAAATTTGTAACGTAGCATACGATCCACCGGTCTCAATCCAACACAGATCGGTGCTTACCTCATTACAGATGTTCCGAATACAAATTCCTTGCAAGTTATCAAATAGTTAACCGGTCCACTCGCCACTATTCCGGCCCAGCGTACCTGGTTTTCAATCCGTCACCCTGGAGGCAGCGGATTCATAGGAATAAATGGGAGTCTGAAAGCAGCAAAAGCTTATGTTCGATGCTGCCAGATACCCCATTAATTTCTATGGTAGAAAACCAGTAAAGTTTACACCTAGCACCCTAACATAATCCCGGAGTCTAAACACCCCTAATCTGCTGCCCCGACATCGCCGCAAACCTCCCACATCACTACCATTAACTAAACCTATTAACCCCTAAACAGCCAGCCCCCCACATTGCCATAAACTAAATTAAGATATTAACCCCTAAACCTAACAACCCGCTAACTTTACATTAAAATTACCTCATCCCTATCTTATAATAAATTAAAACTTACCTGTAGAATTAAATTAAACTATATTAAACTATTAATTAACCTACACTAACTATTATACTACAATTACATTAAAACTATATTAAACTATTAATTAACCTACCCTAACTATTATACTACAATTACATTAAACTACCAATAAAATGAACTATATTACATATTTAAAAACCTAACCCTACTCAAATTATTTAAATCTTCTATTAAAAATGTTACTAAATTACAAAAAAATAAACACTAAGTTACAAAAAACAAACAAGCACTAAGTTACAAAAAACAAACAAACAAACAAACAAACACTAAGTTACAAAAAAAAAAACAATATAAAAAATAAATAATAATTACACCTAAACTAATAGCCCTATCAAAATTAAAAAAAAACCTAGCCTACAATAAACTACCAATGGCCCTTAAAAGGGCCTTTTGCAGGGCATTGCCCCCCAGAAATCAGCTCTTTTACCTGTAAAAAAAAATAAATACAAATACCCCCAACAGTAAAACCCACCATATAAAAATAGAGAGAGTGGGAAAGAAAGATCTCACACCTATCAAACGGTTGTGTTGTTAAAGTGACATGACATCACTCAAAATGTACAAGCAGTTCTTATTAAACCAACTTTAAACCTCTTAGTATTGTCCTTATTAGAGTGTACTCAGAGTAAGAGTGATAAGTAAGCTGCACTGTACTTAAAACTCCCAGTCCATACCACCAACATAAAATCCTCAATATCCCATATGTAAGATTGTAGGATCCTTTTTTGTAACAACAATAGCAATAGCAACAATGCGTGTGATCAATACATGTGATCAAAAACAGCCAATTTTATAGCAAACAGTAAATGGAGGGTCCCCATGGAGCTGGAAACACAGGAGGAAGTGGAACGGCAAATTATGGAAATCTACCAACGAATTGTCTAGCAGTGTTTGCCGTATTGGACATACGTACCACCATATGACAGCCTAATGACCGGACTAGTGAGTAACACATTTACTGTTTGCTATAAAATTGGCTGTTTTTGATCACATGTACTGATCACACGCATTGTTCCTATTGCTATTGTTGTTACAAGAAAGGATCCTACAATCTTACATATGGGATATTGAGGATTGTATGTTGGTGGTACGGACTGGGAGTTTTAAGTACAGTACAGCTTACTTATCACTCTTACTCTGAGTACACTCTAATAAGGACAATACTAAGAGGTTTAAAGTTGGTTTAATAAGAACTGCTTGTACATTTTGAGTGATTGTCATGTCACTTTAACAACACAACCGTTTGATAGGTGTGAGATCTTTCTTTCCCACTCTCTCTATTTTTACAAGCTGTGTAGCTAGAGCCACTGGCCAGGCTCTTATAAGATCTCCACTATCAGAGGAAAAGTTTTTCTTATTCCCCTGCAGGCAACATGATGGAGGGTGAAACTGAGGTTACACTAGTTCCCTTCTCCCTACGAACAGCTCAAGAAAGGGACCTTGGAACTGGGGATTGTAATTAAGTGTTTTCTTTAGAAAAAAGCAATTCAAGTCTGATTGCTTTATTTGAGGAGATGGAGTTTCTCCTAGTGAAAGAGGGCAAACTGAAATGGGACATCAGGACACTGAATAAGTATTATGAACTGGGTATTATACCCAGGGGCCTGAGAATCAATAAGTTCCCAACTTTCACCACAGAGGAGAAAACGTTCATTGAACTATGGAATGGACACCTTACAAATTGTTCCCTGAAACTCATCCTATTAATAGTTGAAACAAAAAGCATTGGAGGATATCGCTACGAAAATTAGGGTGGTACAGGAGGAACTGAACAACCGTAGTAAGGAGCCTTACTTTGTCAGATTTTATAAAACACTTCAGGAGGTGGTAGCGGAAGCCAAAAAACTACTGTTGGAGATCAAACGTACTAAATATGTGCGTGATCAGACAGATTACAACCAGAACAAGGTCTATGTATGGAACAGGAAGGACCGCTACGCTCAAAGGAAAGAACAAAGTAATGAATACTCCGGAATAAACAGATGGAGAGGAGGCAATAAACAGAACAAAAAGAATAACAAGAGCAGGAGAGTTAATTTCTTCGAAAGTGAAGGGGAGTATGGTGACGATGGGTCAGCATCTGGCGGAGAAGAACAACAGCCTTTGAACCAAGGAGTAAGGAATATTACTTCACAGGGTCCTAAGGGGCCACCAGAGCAATCAGACCTAAGGAGGGGACCTACAGATTGCCACCTATTCTGAAAAATACTCCACAGGATCAAGGCCAAATTTCCAATTACAGAGAAGACCCTGTAACCAGTCAGAGGGGGACACAGAGGCACCAGTGATGTGGAGAGTGCACAATTGGAGCAAGTTTTTTGCTTAACCCAAAGAGCCCCCGAAGGGGGGGGAGGAGGAAACCAAAGATCCCAATTCCAACTAAAAAAGGATCATGGTGCACAGTATCAGCAGAGGGAACAGAACCGGTACCCCTTCAGGAGGGGTCAGAGGAGGGGAAGATACAGAGAAGAAATGTAATCAATGTATCCAAGCAAGTACTTACGGAACATGAATTTCAAGTCTTAAGTTTGGGCCTAACATTTGTATCCACAAACAACTTTAATATCTTTAGAACTTTGTTGGATGTTAATGGCCTTATCAGAAATTTAACTCTGAAGAAATTATTTTCTTCCAAGAATACCTGTGATTCCAATGAGAGACAAGATACCATTCCCTTAGCTCCTGAAAGTAGGCACTTAGGGCCACAGGGGGAAATAAAGATGAATTCAAATCTGGATTTCCAGGAATACTGTGATGTGAGAGTTTTGGAATCCCTCCAGGGTGAAGATCTGATTCAAGGGTCTGAGAGACCAATATTCCCAGTGTTGAAATTAAAGTCTGGTTTTTACCCTATACAAAGCAGGGGAACCATTCTGGAGAGATTCCAAAAACGAGTGGAGGATGATCTTAGAAAACTGCACTATACCACAGACAGAGGAAGGACACAGAACCTCACTAGAGAACAAAAATTGGCACTAGATAACCTTAAAAAATAATGAGAATATTGTGATAAGGGCTGCCGATAAAGGCGGGCTATCGTGGTACTTGACAAGCAGGATTTTATAAAGGAAACGCACAGACAACTCAGAAATGAGGAAGATTATACTCTATTAAAAGGTGATCCTACAAGAGCATTCCAATGACAATTGGCCTCCCTTGTGGATGACGGAGTAGAGTTAGGTTTTGTCAATCAGGATACTAAGGTGTACCTTGTAGTTGATAATCTAACTGTTCCCACTTTCAACCACCTACCCAAAGTTCACAAGTCTTTGATCAATATACAGGGGAGGCCTATGGTGAGTGGAATTGGGTCCCTACTAGAATATCTATCCGAGTGGCTGGATACTATACTACAGCCACTAGTGGGAGACCTATGGAGTTATTTGTCAGATACCACACATGTCCTCAATTTGCTGTCTGAAACAGTATGGAAACAAAACTATAGATGGCTCACTGCGGATGTTCAATCATTATACTCCACTATACTCCACAACAAAGGCCTTGAAGCGGCCAGGTTCTTTCTGAATAGAAGATTTGGGGAGGATGGGGAATATGTGGAGTATGTGATCAGAATCATAAAATTTTTGCTAACCCACAATTATTTTGAGTTTGGGGGGGAATTCTACCTCCAGAGGCGTGGGACAGCTATGGGGGCTAAATTTGCCCCCTCTTATGCCAACCTTTTAATGGGTTGGTGGGAGTTGTCCCATGTCTATGGAGATGGAAACCCCTACAGGCAGGAGATTTTGTGGTACAGGCGTTTTATAGATGACTTGCTCTGTATATGGAGAGATTCTGAGGATGAGATGGAAAGGTTTGTTGAATTCTTAAATGTCAATGAGGCAGGTATCAGCTTTACATCAGAGTCCCATGAAACTGAGATTAATTTTCTGGACCTCACTCTTAGGGGTATTCCAAATGAAAACATAGAAACTGAGGTCTATTGGAAACCCATCTCAGGTAACTCTCTCCTTCATGCCTCCAGTTGCCACCCACAGAGGGTATTTACCAGAGTGGCGAAGGGCCAATTTATATGCCTAAAAAGGAACTGCACAAATGAGGCAGTATATGAAAAGCAGGCAAATAACCTTACTGAGAGACGGAAGGAGAGAGGTTACAAGTTGTCCTCAATCTCCAAAGCAAGGAGAATAGTTAAAACTATTGATCGAACTATACTACTGGACAGAGCTAAAATACAGTCTAACAAAATTATAGGATCATCCGACAATAAGTCTTTATTCATCACAGAGTATTCTCAACAATATCCACAAATCTGCAGAATAATTAGGAAACACTTCCCCCTAATTTCAGCTGATGATGGCCTCCAAAGTGCAGTGGAAGGAGGGATTAGATGTGTATACAGAAGAGGAAGAACAGTGGGTAATATAATAGCACCCACCAGATTGAAGACTAAGACAGAAGACAGTTCCTCCTGGCTTAGACTAAAAGGGATGTTTCGCTGTAACTATATAACCTGTGTGGCCTGTGCGCTAAAGCACACACAGGAGATAGTTTTAAATCCCTAGTAACCGGCAAAACATTCGCAATCAAATCTTGCCTCAACTGTCGTTCCACATATATTGTGTATTCAATTTCGTGTACACAGTGTGGACTCCACAAGAGAGGCCCGAGTCAGAATTAAAGAACATCTAGCGGATATCAGGGCAGGAACACTCACCACCACCCTTATTAACCACTTTTCACTATTTCACAACAATGATGTGAGCAGTTTTAAGTGGAATTTGTTAGAGTTCCACCGGGTTAACAGGAATAGAAAGCTGGCGGAACGTGAGGCCTTCTGGATATTCAGATTGAGAACCAGAGTACCAGAAGGACTCAGTTCTGAATTTGACCTGATTAACCTTTGGTAATCCTTAACACACCCCGGTGGTTTTTTATCTAACTATGTTCATAAGATTCAGAATAGAAGTCTATTTAAATGGGTTTAGGAATATATTGCCTAAACACCAAAAAATCTTTTGTTTAATCCCAGAGTATACCATCCATTCATAGAGTATTTCTATATTAAAGCACATTTTTAACCCTAAGTAAACCATTCAGTCTGGGTATGTAGTGAATTAACCTAGGGTACCTTATAATAATAATGTATCTCATGTTTATTAGGCTAGCTCATGAATAACTAAACTTTTTTGTTGCATGGTACAAAGGATACTTAGCTTTCCACTTTCTATCTTTAGTTGTGTCAGGGAAGTGGTTACTTTATATACACAATAGTGTTTTAAACATAGCAGCTAGCTTGGGGGGGGTCCCCTTGGTTTTGACGTAATGCAGGGATTTTTCTAACAGCTGTGTTCGGCTACATAACCGAGTGGTAGGTAGCTGTTTTCAACATAGACTAATAGAGTTTTGCATTTGAAAAAGGAGATAGCTTCTTAATATGAATGTCTAAATACTACATTAGAGCGTTCGAGACGAGGGAGGTAACAGTTGTAACAGAGATTATCCGATTGGTCAGTGACATTGGAGGTGTGAACCTCTGGACTAATCGTCAATGCAGGGTTTGCTTTTAATGACACCTGTGTGAAAAGTTTTATACGAGGCTTGGAGTACGGCTAAGCGCCAAAACATGTCAGCCTAAGTATAATTTATCCTGTAACCTTTTTCTATGTTTTACCTGGGTTGTGACTAAAAATTTCGTTTTTTAACGTATATAAATAAAGTATATATATTTTTTTATCCCTGACTTGCTCGGTGCTAGTTTTCTGCTCTTTCAAAAGTAAAACCCACCACCCACACAACCAACCCCCTAAATAAAAACCCTATCTAAAAAACCTAAGCTCCTAATTGCCCTGAAAAGGGCATTTGTATGGGCATTGCCCTTTAAAGGGCATTTAGCTCTTTTACTGCCCAAAGTCCCTAACCTAAAAATAAAACCCACCCAATAAATCCTTAAATAAACCTAACACTAACCACCGACCATCCACTTACAGTTTTTAAAGACCAGACATCCATCCTCATCCAAGTGGCAGAAGTCCTCAGCGAAACCGGCAGAAGTCTTAATCTAAAGCGGGCTGAAGTCTTCATCCAAGCAGGCAGAAGTCTTCATCCAGATGGCATCTTCTATCTTCATACATCCGGCGCGGAGCGGGTCCATTTTCAAGACATTTGGCGCGGAGCATCCTCTTCTTACGATGGTCAACGAAGAATGAAGTTTCCCTTTAAGGTACGTCATTCAAGATGGCGTCCCTTACATTCCTATTGGCTGATCCAATCAGCCAATAGGATTGAGCTCAATCCTATTGGCTGATTGGATCAGCCAATAGGATGAAAGCTCAATCCTATTGGCTGATTGCAACAGCCAATATGATTTTTTCCCCTTAAATTCCTATTGGCTGATAGAATTCTATCAGCCAATCAGAATGTAAAGGATGCCATCTTGGCTTTTCTGATTGCTTTTCTGATTAGTTCAATAAAGAGCTACAAGCTCTAATTTTAGGGCTAACCTTTTGTTTTAAACTCTTTGTTATTTGAATGGTAAATTCCAACATACCACAGCGTATTGGTGCCGGCGAATGCAGCATAGTTGACGGCTTGATAAATAGGCCTCTCTGTCTGAATTACAAAATATTTTTTGGGGGTTTCATTTCCCTTTAACTCAGACAGAAATCCACAAGGATATGGTTGATGCATTAGAACAGTGTTTCTCAACCGCGGTCCTCAAGTACCCCCAACAGTCCTGGTTTCCATTATAGCTGAACTAGAGCACAGGTGAAATAATCAGCTGATGGGAGAGCAGGTTGGTTACCATGGTTATTGATCAGCTGATTATTTCACCTGTGCTCTAGTTCAACTATAATGAAAACCTGGACTGTTGTGGTTACTTGAGGACCGCGGTTGAGAAGCACTGCATTGGAAGACTCAGCTCTAACTTACTTCACAGTTATAAAGGGGTGTCAGGAGCTTAAACTGAGAAGAAAGTCATTTGAAGACAAACCTTAATCTAATCGTCCAAAAGATGCAATCGAAGAAACTATAGAGAAAATTCTTGATTCCTGAGCGACAGTACCCAAAATAGCTGAGTCCACATGGGTAACGTATAGCACAGAACAGTCAGTTTAAGTGAATGTTTTGAACATGAGAAGAATTGTCAACTTGATGGCTAACCTGAATGTTAACTGCATACAGTAGATAGTAAGTTCACAAGAACTTCTGACAAGAATTCAAAAGAATCCTGACAATTTCTAAAGGCTATTGGTCCCTATGTATTATTCATGGATACACTACTTTGGTTCTGAGGAAAAAGCGCAATACTTCTCTGAAATTTCTCATCCAAGCAAATGCTTACAAGATTATTCCATTTGTGTTTTAGGATGCAAATGGTGTTTCTACATAGTTCTTGCTATGCCAAGTTGATTGAAAAATTGTACAAATCAATTAAAGGGATACTAAACAGTGCTCCTTTGGTAAAAATAAATATGTTAACTCAAAGCGAATATAAAAAGAAACTGTGTAAAAAAAAAAAAAAAAAAAACACAAAACAGTAAGGCCTAGATTTTGAGTGGAGCGCAAAATTGCACTTTCGCAAGTGCAATATTTGTGCTCCACTCAGTAATGGTATTACAAGTTCAGCACAATGCAAACACAACCTCGATCCAATGAGAGCCTTGTTCTCATGCTGTGAGACACAGCAGAGAATATAGAGCAGTGTAGGGGGTAAGTTTTGCAGCGTTGGGCAGCAAATTTAAAATATATATATGTGTATATAAACATATATATTTGTGTTTATATGTGTGTATACACATTAACACATAAAGGTATAAGCATATACAGTACGTATATATTTTAAAGTATAAACACAATCCCCATAGACCGCAATGTAATGGCACTTTTCAGTGCCTTTTTTTTGTCCAACACCCCACATCCCTTTACTTTAACCCTTTATAACTGCTTTGTGCGGTTTTTTTATTAAAAAATGAAGATGCAACTATTTTTTTTTTTATAAAGGGAACTGTACACCTTATTTGGGAGGGCAATTGGGGGACATTTTTTTTAATTAACCAGAGGTCTGGCCTTTGGTTAATTTCTCTTAGTGCAAAGCGCTACTACGTGCGCCCCTTCACAATCGGCCATTAAATTAGTGCTTCCCTTGTAATCTTACTTGTTTTCTTGAAAAATTAGCACTTGTTTCAGTGTAGCCCCTGCCCCCAGTGGGAAAAGAGCAGAGAATTTGCAAAACCTAAGTTTTCTTATGTCAGTTCTGGGCATGAGCAAATCTGACTCCCTATTATCTAGTCCATTCATTAGCCTAGAAGTTTTATGACATCAGGCTAAGATAAAACTTCCTGCAAAGGCCTCCACCTCCCTGTAGGGCTGTGACAGAAAGCACAAATGTAGTGTGGAAACAAAAGAAAAAATAAATAAAATCCATTTAAATAGATGAATAATGCATATTGCAATTATTTCTACTAAGTATAAGCAACTGCTTAGTGCTTTTTTATTACAACAGTGAAAAAGAGTGTTTAACATCCCTTTAAAGAGAAGAGACGCAGGAAGTTGAGATAGAAAGTACTGTTCCTTTAAGACAATGCTTCTAGCCATATCTACAACTGCTAAAGCTTGAATTGAATTTCTGAATCAGCCTAATATTCACCAGTCCTTGCCCCCAGTGACTATTAACTGTTCTAACGCTTTAAAGGGACATGAAACTCAAAAGAATTTCTTTCATAATACAGATAGAGCAACTTTCTAAATTACTTCTATTATCAAATGTTCTATTGGTATCTTTTGCAGAAAAGCAGGGACGTCATTTGAGTAGGCTGTGTGTGGCTGGAGCACTTTATGGTAAGAATGATATCCATTTGCAAGAGAACTAGATGGCAGCACTCTTTCCTGCCATTTAGTGCTCCAGACACCTACCTAGGTATTTTTTAAACAAAGAATATTATGGGAACAAAGCAAATTTGATAATGGAAGTAAATTGGAAACTTATTTTTAAAATTGTATGCTCTGTCTTAAAGGGATAGTAAATCCAAAAATGTTCTTTTATAATTTGGATAGAACATACAATTTTAAACAACTTTCCGATTTACTTCTAATATTAAATTTGCTTAATTCTCTTGTTATCCATTACTGAAGGAAAGCATTGCACTACTGACAGGAAGCTGAACACATCTAGTGAGTCAATCACAAGAGACAAATGTATGCAGGCACCAATCAGCAGCTAGCTCCCACTAGTGTATGATATGTGCGTATTCTTTTTCATCAAGGGATACCAAGAGAACGAAGCACATTTGAAAATAGAAGTGAATTTAAAAGTGTCTTAAAATTACATGCTCTATCTGAATCATGCAAGTTTAATTTTGGCTTTCCTATCCCTTTAATCATGAAAGACATTTTTGGGGTTCAAGCAAACAAGTTTTGTGAAAGTAAGTGATGAAACAATCGTGACTATTCAAGTACAAACTTTTTTTTTGGAAGACACTAAAATGCTGCAACGTCATGAGCAGAAGTGTGTTTGAGCTGAAGGGGGATTGTGTTGGAAAGTCATGGGTCTATGTTTTTAATGACAGATTAAGCACTTATTGATCAATCCTTATAATTTCATAAGAAAGATTATATTAACTTGTATACTAAAACTTGTTTCAGAAAACTATTTTAGTCTGTATTTCTTGATTATTATTTTTTTTCTTATACCTCCTGTACATCAGGCACTCCTGATGTTTCAGAACTACATTTCCCATGATGCTTAGGTACTCTGAAGTCCAGTGGAGCATCATGGGAAATGTAGTTGTGAAACATCTGGAGGTCCAAGGTTTGCCATCCCTTCCCTATAGCAATACAAAGATAATAGTAGCCAAACATGGAGGAGGAATACAACTTTTACCTTCTGATAAATTTAATTATTGACTTAAAAGGGACAGAGTACTCAAAAATGTTCTTACCTTTAATTTGTTCCCAATTATCCACTTTACCTGCTAGAGTGTATTTATTTTTTACAAGTATGTCCTTTACCCTTATATTGCTATTTTAAATAGTTTATTTAGCCTGTGGTATCCCCACCCATCCTGAAAGTTTTTGGCCTCAAGGGCAAACTGTGTAAACACAGCCGGTAGAAGAAATTACACTCCCAGTGGGGTATATAAGACATAAGGTAATAACATATACATTCTTTATTGTTCTCTACATGTATTAGTGATTGGTTTATAGACAGATATAATATAAAGAAGCAAGTATATGTACACAATGTGATAAAGTAATGAGATCTGATTATACCTACAAGCTCAACCCATTTTATTAGGTTGTGGCTTCAAAACACAAAATCAGCTTATTCATAAACACAAATAAACCTTAAAAAACAAATCTCATACATTTTATACTCTGCAGCTGGTAAAAAAGTTATTGGAAACACATTAAGGGAAAAACTATTTTATAGTATACAGTCCCTTTAAAGGGACCGTAAACACCAACATTTTTATTGTTTAAAAAGATAGATAATCTGTATATTTTCTCCAGTTCTACATAACCAACCCGGTTATATTAATATACTTTTTATCTCTGTGATTACCTTGTAGCTGAGCCTTATTTCAGTTCTTTTGACAGACTTGCGTTTTAGCCAATCAGTGCCCTCTCATAAGTAACTCTACTGGCATGAGCACAATGTTATCTATATGGTACACATTAACTAACGCCCTCTAGCTGTGAAAAACTGTCAAATGCATTCAGATAAGAGGCGGCATTTAAGGGCTTAGAAATTAGCCTATGAGCCTACCTAAGTTTAGCTTTCAACTAAGAATACCAAAGAAAAAGGCAAATTTGATGATAAAAGAAAATTGGAATGTTGATTAAAATTACATATCCTAGCTGAATCATGAAAGTTTAATTTGGACTTTACTGTCCTTTTAACTGCAAGGTATTTAAAAATATCTCCCACAAGATAGAAATTACTGTATGTTGTTGCATCTGCTTTTTATTTGCAATAATAGATAGGAAATGCATAGCTGGAAGGCCTTTACACCTGTGCTTCAGCATTGCGTTTATTACCATCACTAGTCCTACTTTTATTCAATTTAGTTTTGGCTTATATTATGTGACTATTATTTGGATATCTATTTATCTGCCACCTGCTCTGAGCTTGCTTCATGCCACTGCCAGTCTGCCACGGTCATGGATATTTACTGATTTTGCACTTAATTTGACTCACAGCCTAATTATAGCTTGCATACTTTACAGTTCCAGACCACTTTTTTTCCAATTTAAGTCTTAAAGTGTCAGTAAATTCAAAATTCAACTTTCATGGGTCAAAAAGGATGTTTTAAACAACTTAACAATTTATTTCTATTTTTAAAATTTGTTTTGTTCTCTTGGTATCCTTTATTTAAGAGTATACATAGGAATTCCCAGGTACAATGCATGACAGGAATTCTTCTTGGTGGTGAGAGTCCACGAAAATCCTTACTGTTTGAAATTCATCACCTGGCCACCAGGAGGAGGCAAAGACACCCATACAGAAAAAGCTTAAATATCCCTCCTACTTCCTGTTCCCTCCCAGTATTTTATATAGCCAAGAATAGGAAGAAGAAGAAAGAATGATAGTAGGGTAGAGGTGCAAACTAGAAGTGCCACCATTAACAAAATTTGGCAGGTTTGTGGACTCTCACAACCAAGAAAGGAATTTATCAGGTAATCATAAATTATGTTTTCTTTCTAATGGTGGCAAGAGTCTATGAAGATCTTTACTGTTGGGAACTAATTCTCAAGCTGATGAGTCCACTAAAAATATGGATGGGACAAAGAAAAGGCAGGCACCTATTTACCATGAACGAAATCTAAAGGTTAAAAATTAATTCAAATGAGGCCAATACATCAAAAAAGACTATGAAATAACTCTGAAAGAATACTGATGTCCCCTTCTACTGATGTCCCCTTCTTGAAACCCAAGAAGTAAGAACACAGAACGTGTCCAAGGAGCTTTAATATGTAAAGGCAGCGACTGATCCTCCTCCAAATAAGCTCTGAGAAATAGATGCCTAAACCTTGAAGCTACATAAACGGAAGAAGCCTTCTGACCCTTACGTTTACCTGAAAAACAAAACAAATAAACTTGAAGACTGCAAAAAGTTTTAATGCTCAAACAACTTCCAGAAAGTGCAATAATCACTCCGACAAAGAGGTCTAAGTAGGACCCTTCAAATTAGTACCTAGAGGCATAAAGATCTTGAGAAAGAAGAAGTATAAATCTTACCCTGTAGATAAAATTGAATTGGGGTTAGCACTACCAGATATAGAAAAATGCAATCTAGCTGTGTTAAATAAATATTAATTGGACAGTTTTTTTTATAGTTAGGTCATTTTACTGCCTTAGAGCAGGAAAGATTTATGGTAGCTCGATTTGTTAGTAAAGCTATACTTCACATTCTTTTTAAATTATTACCAAAAACTATTAAACAGAATATTTTAGGGACACAATTATTGCATGGCATGGATAGATGTAATCTGTTAAAGGGACACTGAACCCAAATTTATTCTTTCATGATTCAGATAGAGCATGCAATTTTAAGCAACTTTCCAATTTACTCCTATTATCAAATTTTCTTCATTCTCTTGGTATGTTTATTTGAAAAGCAAGAATGTAAGTTTAGATGCCGGCCCATTTTTGGTGAACAACCTGGGTTGTCCTTGCTGATTGGACCAATAAACAAGTGCTGTCCATGGGCTGAACCAAAACATTGCTGGCTCCTTAGCTTAGATGTCTTCTTTTTCAAATAAAGATAGCAAGAGAACGAATAAAAATTGATAATAGAAGTAAATTAGAAAGTTGCTTAAAATAGAATGCTCTATCTGAATTATGAAAGAAAAAAATTTGGGTTCAGTATCCCTTTAAAGGTTAGTATTAATGTATCTTCATATTTACCAATAAGAGGTAACCCAGCATTATATGGCAGCTGCTTTATAACAAAGTTATACATTAACAAGAGCACTAGATGACAGCATTATTTCCTGTCATGAAGTGCTCCAGACATGCACGCTACCTATCTAGATATCTCTTCAACAAAGAATAACAAGAGCACAAAGCAAATTTGATAATATAAATAAATTGGAAACTTTCTTCAAATTGTATTCTCTATCTGAATCATGAAAGAAAAAAATTTGGATTTCATGTCCCTTTATGCTGGTTTATCAAGCCTATGTGACCCCGGATCTTTTTATTAGATGGGACAAATATATGGCTAAATGTATTAAATTAAGATAATGGATAAGTTACATTTTTAAATTTTGATGTTGGCATCCTATTGTTAAATACAAACAAACATTCTCGTTGGAAGAGGATTATTTTTGAAATATTGGAAGTCCTAAACTATAAGAATTAAGGAAGAAGGTGAGAAATCAAATATTAAAAAAACAAATTGATGTTAAATTTGACCTAACAAATGGTATTAATAAATCTACGAAGAAATTGGGAGGATATATTAAATTGTTGGAGTTAACAGAACAAAAATTAATTATCTGACTATTTTTGTCCTCATATCTTTTTCTTTTTTTAAGAAGCCCTTCTAAGAGGTCGATTTATTAAAGGCTTTGCAAGCCTTTCGACCCACTACGGCTGCAGGTTCTTATAAGAGAACCTGCACGCCGTATTTAACAAGCAGCAGTCATCAGACCGTTGCTTCCTTAATCTTTTGCCACCTCTAAAGTGGCAAAATTCAATCTCCAAGGTCTAGTTTGACCGGGGAGATTGACAGCTCCTGCCTACGTGTGATTGACTGTGCGCAGGCAGGGGTGGCGGGCTTGCACGTGAGTGCAAAATAGTGTTCGTGTGCAATGATGAATTCCGCCAGGGGAATTCAGCCCGCCAGAGGCAAGCTGCGGCGGACAGGGGCACGTATGTGCGCCCCTGTCTGCTTCAGCTTGATAAATCGCCCCCTAAGAGGGGAATGGTTGTTTTGAGAGAATGAATCTTACCAGGGTAGGGGGGTTAGCTTCCTTAGGGTGTTGTGTGGTTCTCTTTTTCCATTTTTTGGGGGGATAGGAGAGAGAGGTAAATAATTTTGGATTGCATGGTCTATACATAAGTATTCAAGCTTGTGTTGTTTTATATTATATTTAAATTTTATATGAAGTACTATATACAGTGGGGCAAAAAAGTATTTAGTCAGCCACCAATTGTGCAAGTTCTCCCACTTAAGAAGATGAGAGAGGCCTGTAATTTTCATCATAGGTATACCTCAACTATAAGAGACAAAATGTGGAAACAAATCCAGACAGACAATCACATTGTCTGATTTGGAAAGAATTTATTTGCAAATTATGGTGGAAAATAAGTATTTGGTCAATATCAAAAGTTTATCTCAATACTTTGTTATAGATCCTTTGTTGGCAATGACAGAGGTCAAACATTTTCTGTAAGTCTTCACAAGGTTGTCACACACTGTTGCTGGTATTTTAGCCCATTCCTGCATGCAGATCTCCTCTAGAGCAGTGATGTTTTGGGGCTGTCGCTGGGCAACAGAGAGTTTCAACTCCCTCCAAAGGTTTTCTATGGGGTTGAGATCTGGAGACTGGCTAGGCCACTTCAGGACCTTGAAATGCTTCTTATGAAGCCACTCTTCGTTGCCCGGGCGGTGTTTGGGATCATTGTCATGCTGAAAGACCCAGCCACGTTTCATCTTCAATGCCCTTGCTGATGGAAGGAGGTTTGCACTCAAAATCTCAAAATACATGGCCCCATTCATTCTTTCATGTACACGGATCAGTCGTCCTGTTCCCTTTGCAGAGAAACAGCCCCAAAGCATGATGTTGCCACCCCCATGCTTCACAGTAGGTATGGTGTTCTTTGGTTGCAACTCAGCATTCTCTCTCCTCCAAACACGATGAGTTGTGTTTCTACCAAACAGTTCTACTTTGGTTTCATCTAAACCATATGACATTCTCCCAATCCGCTTCTGGATCATCCAAATGCTCTCTAGCATACTTCAGACGGGCCCGGACATGTACTGGCTTAAGCAGGGGGACACATCTGGCACTGCAGGATCTGAGTCCCTGGAGGCGTAGTGTGTTACTGATGGTAGCCTTTGTTACGTTGGTCCCAGCTCTCTGCAGGTCATTCACTAGGTTCCCCCGTGTGGTTCTGGGATGTTTGCTCACCTTTCTTGTGATAATTTTGACCCCCACGGGGTGAGATCTTGTGTGGAGCCCCAGATCGAGGGAGATTATCAGTGGTCTTGTATGTCTTCCATTTTCTAATTATTGCTCCCACAGTTGATTTCTTCACACCAAGCTGCTTGCCTATTGCAGATTCAGTCTTCCCAGCCTGGTGCAGGTCTACAATTTTGTTTCTGGTGTCCTTCGACAGCTCTTTGGTCTTCACCATAGTGGAGTTTGGAGTGTGACTGTTTGAGGTTGTGGACAGGTGTCGTTTATACTGATAACAAGTTCAAACAGGTGCCATTAATACAGGTAATGAGTGGAAGACAGAGGAGCCTCTTAAAGAAGAAGATACAGGTCTGTGAGAGCTAGAAATCTTGCTTGTTTGTAGGTGACCAAATACTTATTTTCCACCATAATATGCAAATAAATTCTTTCCAAATCAGACAATGTGATTGTCTGGATTTGTTTCCACATTTTGTCTCTCATAGTTGAGGTATACCTATGATGAAAATTACAGGCCTCTCTCATCTTCTAAGTGGGAGAACTTGCACAATTGGTGGCTGACTAAATACTTTTTTGCCCCACTGTAGCTTATGCAATGGAAATGTATGATGTAAATGGATGAGCGTTTGTTTTTCTGGTTACTTGCTTAATATAATAATAAATAAATAAATAAATAAATAAATAAATAAATAAAAATAAGTAAGCTCTAGAATAGCAATGCACTGCCAATCATGAGTAGAACATGACCTGTGAGACAAATTATGAGTGGCATATGTGCATGATGCCAATAAATAGAAAGGCAAAACTGTAAAAGAAAAATGCTCTAAGGCATTAAAGTACATTCTATTGCAATGTTACATCTATTTAAAGAAGCAAGAATGGTGTCTACAGGGAGTTTTCTTTAAGGAACAGGGAAGGTAAAAAAAAAATATTGCAGTCCTAATAATATCAATGTAGGCAAACAAAACATACATTTATAGCTCTATAAATCTAAAACAAATATGCAATGTGATATATAATAGCCAGTTATCATTCCCATGTGATATCTAAAGGGAAAATATCCTTTACATGAGAGTTCCCTAGTTTTTGTTGATTTATTTCTGGTAGAGTGAGTTGCTTTGCCTACTATTTTATTTATGTAAATAAGAAGGTTAGTAGTTTAACCTTTTCACTGCTGAGCCATTTTCACACTGCTGTGCTAAATGTAAAAAAAAAAAAAAAATTCTGTGAGGCACCCAAAAAAATTGTACCATGTTTTTGTTTTGTTTTTTGTTCAGTAGCACAAGCGTTTTTACAAAATAACTTTACTTTTCAGAAAAGGGAAAACACCACTATATGAAATGAAAAATAATAGATTTTTAAAGTAATTTTCTATGGTGTAAAATACAAAAGCCAAAAAGAGGAGGGTATGGTGCACTCAATAAAGATTTTAGTAGGGTGCTAACAGACATAAATATATATATATATAAGCTTTAAATAGATGAGGAATCTGTACATTTCAAGATGATATCACAACATTTCTTGATTTTACTCAATTATTCTATAGTAAAAGTTTTACGTAAAAGATAAGCCTTACATCTGACAATACACATTGGGCTAGATTAGAAGTGGAGCGGTATTTTGCATTCTCGCTATAGCGAAAACTCCACTAGGATTTTCATTTTTGCACTTGCCGGAATGTGCTAGTATTACTAGTTCAAAGTAAACTTTTTTTCTCTAGCGGTAACCCAAATCGTGACAAAAAGTCAAAATTCGAATATTGCGATTGTGTTTTTGCATTCCCCCCATAGAAGTCAATGGAGAAAAATAAAAATAACTAACACTGACTCTCGGGCAAACACCATGATATGTTCTCATTAGCGCAAACCTGACATTAAAATTATGAATATTTTATATTCCGATGTTCTTTACGTAACAGAATATGTTCTAAGTATTCATAAATAAATATTTCTACATATATCAGATTTTTTTTTAAACAAATATATATTTAAACCTTTATATATAGATGATTATATATAGGTATAGATATATACAGATATATATAGGAATATCTATTTAAAAATACTATGTACAGAACATTGCAATATGAAATATTTACAGTAAATATATAGTTAAAACCTTTATTAAATAAGAATATTGCATACATTGTAAATGTTTTTATCTACTTAATGGCAAAAGGCTCTAATGCAATTATACCATATATATCTCTATATATGTATACATATGTGTTTATATGTGTATATATGTCTGTAAATACATATATACACATATAAATACATTAATATACACACACACACATATACACACACACATACATACACACACTCACCGGCCACTTTATTAAGTAAACCTGTTCAATTGCTTGGTAACACAAATTGCTAATCAGTCAATCACATGGCAGCAACTCAATGCATTTAGACATCTAGAAGTGGTGAAGACGACTTGCTTGTTAAAACCAAGCATCAGAATGGGGAAGAAAGGGGATTTAAGTGACTTTGAACGGGACATGGTTGTTGGTGCCAGACCGGCTGGTCTGAGTATTTCAAAAACTGCTGATCTACTAGGATTTTCATGCACAACCATCCCTAGGGTTTACAGAGAATGGTCCGAAAAAGAGAAAATATCCAGTGAGCGGCAGTTGTGTGGACAACAATGCCTTGTTGATGTCAGAGGAGAATAGGCAGACTGGTTCGAAATGATAGAAAGGCAACAGTAACTCAAATAACCACTCGTTACAACCAAGGTATGCAGAATACCATCTATGACCGCACAACACGTTGAACCTTGAAGTAGATGGGCTACAGCAGCAGAAGGCCACACCGGGTGCCACTCCTGTCAGCTAAGAGCAGGAAACTGAGGCTACAATTTGCACAGGCTCACCAAAATTGGACAATAGAAGATTGGAAGAAACGTTGCCTGGTCTGATGAGTCTCGATTTCAGCTGTGACATTCAGATGGTAGGTTCAGAATTTGGCGTAAACAACATGAAAGCATGGATCCATCCTGTCTTTTATCAACAGTTCATGCTGCTGGTGGTGGTGGTGTAATGGTGTGGGAGATATTTTCTTGGCATACTTTGGGCCCCTTAGTACCAATTGAGCATCGTTTAAATGCCACGGCCTACCTGAGTATTGTTGCTGACCATGTCCATCCCTTTATGACTACAGTGTACCCATCTTCTGATGGCTACTTCCAGCAGGATAATGCACCATGTCACAAAGCTCAAATCAACTGGTTTCTTGAACATGACAATTGGTTCACTGTACTCCAATGGCCTCCCCAGATCTCAATTTAATAGAGCACCTTTGGGATGTGGTGGAACGGGAGATTCACATCATGGATGTGCAGCCGAAAAATCTGCAGCAACTGCGTGATGCTATCATCTCAATATGGACCAAAATCTCTGAACAAAGTTTCCAACAAATGGTTGAATCTATGCCACGAAGAATTAACGCAGTTCTGAAGGCAAAAGGGGGTCCAATCCGTTTCTAGTAAGGTGTACCTAATAAAGTGGCCAGTGAGTGTATTTATATATATATATATATATATATATATATATATATATATATATATATATATATAAACACACAGAGAAAAAAACAGCACTCACTTACAAGCTCTCAGCTAAGATTTAAAAGCAAAAATGGAAAGGTTAGTCACCGCATCTGGCCAAATGGGACAAGCTCAGGTACCACGTCAAGGTCCTTTCCAATACCTGAGACCCTAAAACAGCCACACAATGCAAGCTTTCAAATCCAAACAAACTGAAAACAAGGGAAGGGTGCACAGGAATATGTAACCACCCTAGACATATACAAAACACGTAAGGGAACTGCACTCTCATACCGGACTGGGTACACATCCCATGACCCTGCAACATGCTCAGCCCTGGGTGCCACTGGCACTCACAGGAAGCTGTGCTGTCCCCAGAGCCACAAGCAGTTAACCCCAGACAGGTCTGGGTGCAAGAACCATAGGGAAAATTACAAAACAAATTAATACAACACACAGAGAAAACCCAGCACTCACTTACAAGCTCTCAGCTAAGATTTAAAAGCAAAAATGGAACCTGAGCTTGTCCCATTTGGCCAGATACGGTGACTAACCTTTCCATTTTTGCTTTTAAATCTTAGCTAATAGCTTGTAAGTGAGTGCTGGGTTTTCTCTGTGTGTTGTATTAATTTGTTTTGTAATTTTCCCTATGGTTCTTGCACCCAGACCTGTCTGGGGTTAACTGCTTGTGGCTCTGGGGACAGCACAGCTTCCTGTGAGTGCCAGTGGCACCCAGGGCTGAGCATGTTGCAGGGTCATGGGATGTGTACCCAGTCCGGTATGAGAGTGCAGTTCCCTTCCGTTTTGTATATGTCTAGGGTGGTTACATATTCCTGTGCACCCTTCCCTTGTTTTCAGTTTGTTTGGATTTGAAAGCTTGCATTGTGTGGCTGTTTTAGGGTCTCAGGTATTGGAAAGGACCTTGACGTGGTACCTGAGCTTGTCCAATTTGGCCAGATGCGGTGACTAACCTTTCCATTTTTGCTTTTAAATCTTAGCTGAGAGCTTGTAAGTGAGTGCTGGGTTTTCTCTGTGTGTTGTATTAATTTGTTTTGTAATTTTCCCTATGGTTCTTGCACCCAGACCTGTCTGGGGTTAACTGCTTATGGCTCTGGGGACAGCACAACTTCCTGTGAGTGCCAGTGGCACCCAGGGCTGAGCATGTTGCAGGGTCATGGGATGTGTAACCGGTCCGGTATGAGAGTGCAGTTCCCTTCCGTGTTTTGTATATGTCTAGGGTGGTTACATATTCCTGTGCACTCTTCCCTTGTTTTCAGTTTGTTTGGATTTGAAAGCTTGCATTGTGTGGCTGTTTTAGGGTCTCAGGTATTGGAAAGGACCTTGACGTGGTACCTGAGCTTGTCCCATTTGGCCAGATGCGGTGACTAACCTTTCCATTTTTTATTTTAAATCTTAGCCAAGAGCTTGTAAATGAGTGCTGGGTTTTCTCTGTGTGTTGTATTAATTTGTTTTGTCATTTTCCCTATGGTTCTTGCACCCAGACCTGTCTGGGGTTAACTGCTTGTGGCTCTGGGGACAGCACAGCTTCCTGTGAGTGCCAGTGGCACCCAGGGCTGAGCATGTTGCAGGGTCATGGGATGTGTACCCGGTCCGGTATGAGAGTGCAGTTCCCTTCCGTGTTTTGTATACAGGGAGTGCAGAATTATTAGGCAAATGAGTATTTTGACCACATCATCCTCTTTATGCATGTTGTCTTACTCCAAGCTGTATAGGCTCGAAAGCCTACTACCAATTAAGCATATTAGGTGATGTGCATCTCTGTAATGAGAAGGGGTGTGGTCTAATGACATCAACACCCTATATCAGGTGTGCATAATTATTAGGCAACTTCCTTTCCTTTGGCAAAATGGGTCAAAAGAAGGACTTGACAGGCTCAGAAAAGTCAAAAATAGTGAGATATCTTGCAGAGGGATGCAGCACTCTTAAAATTGCAAAGCTTCTGAAGCGTGATCATCGAACAATCAAGCGTTTCATTCAAAATAGTCAACAGGGTCGCAAGAAGCGTGTGGAAAAACCAAGGCGCAAAATAACTGCCCATGAACTGAGAAAAGTCAAGCGTGCAGCTGCCAAGATGCCACTTGCCACCAGTTTGGCCATATTTCAGAGCTGCAACATCACTGGAGTGCCCAAAAGCACAAGGTGTGCAATACTCAGAGACATGGCCAAGGTAAGAAAGGCTGAAAGACGACCACCACTGAACAAGACACACAAGCTGAAACGTCAAGACTGGGCCAAGAAATATCTCAAGACTGATTTTTCTAAGGTTTTATGGACTGATGAAATGAGAGTGTGTCTTGATGGGCCAGATGGATGGGCCCGTGGCTGGATTGGTAAAGGGCAGAGAGCTCCAGTCCGACTCAGACGCCAGCAAGGTGGAGGTGGAGTACTGGTTTGGGCTGGTATCATCAAAGATGAGCTTGTGGGGCCTTTTCGGGTTGAGGATGGAGTCAAGCTCAATTCCCAGTCCTACTGCCAGTTTCTGGAAGACACCTTCTTCAAGCAATGGTACAGGAAGAAGTCTGCATCCTTCAAGAAAAACATGATTTTCATGCAGGACAATGCTCCATCACACGCGTCCAAGTACTCCACAGCGTGGCTGGCAAGAAAGGGTATAAAAGAAGAAAATCTAATGACATGGCCTCCTTGTTCACCTGATCTGAAACCCATTGAGAACCTGTGGTCCATCATCAAATGTGAGATTTACAAGGAGGGAAAACAGTACACCTCTCTGAACAGTGTCTGGGAGGCTGTGGTTGCTGCTGCACGCAATGTTGATGGTGAACAGATCAAAACACTGACAGAATCCATGGATGGCAGGCATTTGAGTGTCCTTGCAAAGAAAGGTGGCTATATTGGTCACTGATTTGTTTTTGTTTTGTTTTTGAATGTCAGAAATGTATATTTGTGAATGTTGAGATGTTATATTGGTTTCACTGGTAAAAATAAATAATTGAAATGGGTATATATTTGTTTTTTGTTAAGTTGCCTAATAATTATGCACAGTAATAGTCACCTGCACACACAGATATCCCCCTAAGATAGCTAAAACTAAAAACAAACTAAAAACTACTTCCAAAAATATTCAACTTTGATATTAATGAGTTTTTTGGGTTCATTGAGAACATGGTTGTTGTTCAATAATCAAATTAATCCTCAAAAATACAACTTGCCTAATAATTCTGCACTCCCTGTATGTCTAGGGTGGTTACATATTCCTGTGCACCCTTCCCTTGTTTTCAGTTTGTTTGGATTTGAAAGCTTGCATTGTGTGGCTGTTTTAGGGTCTCAGGTATTGGAAAGGACCTTGACGTGGTACCTGAGCTTGTCCCATTTGGCCAGATGCGGTGACTAACCTTTCCATTTTTGCTTTTAAATCTTAGCTGAGAGCTTGTAAGTGAGTGCTGGGTTTTCTCTGTGTGTTGTATTAATTTGTTTTGTAATTTTCCCTATGGTTCTTGCACCCAGACCTGTCTGGGGTTAACTGCTTGTAGCTCTGGGGACAGCACAACTTCCTGTGAGTGCCAGTGGCACCCAGGGCTGAGCATGTTGCAGGGTCATGCGATGTGTACCCGGTCCGGTATGAGAGTGCAGTTCCCTTCCGTGTTTTGTATATGTCTAGGGTGGTTACATATTCCTGTGCACCCTTCCCTTGTTTTCAGTTTGTTTGGATTTGAAAGCTTGCATTGTGTGGCTGTTTTAGGGTCTCAGGTATTGGAAAGGACCTTGACGTGGTACCTGAGCTTGTCCCATTTGGCCAGATGCGGTGACTAACCTTTCCATTTTTGCTTTTAAATCTTAGCTGAGAGCTAGTAAGTGAGTGCTGGGTTTTCTCTGTGTGTTGTATTAATTCGTTTTGTAATTTTCCCTATGGTTCTTGCACCCAGACCTGTCTGGGGTTAACTGTTTGTGGCTCTGGGGACAGCACAGCTTCCTGTGAGTGCCAGTGGCACCCAGGGCTGAGCATGTTGCAGGGTCATGGGATGTGTACCCGGTCCGGTATGAGAGTGCAGTTCCCTTCCGTGTTTTGTATATGTATGTGTGTGTATATATATATATATAAACAATAGATAGTTAGATCCCAGCACCATAAGTTTCAATACTGGCTTCCAGCTTGTGTGCTCGTTACTGTGGAGTATCAGCCACACTCCAAAAGATACAGTCCATATATGCAAAGTGTAACAGCACCACAGCACAGTCTTACTTCTTAGAGGTGAAAAATTCTTTTATTGAGGTACAACAACCATAAAAAAGCGACGTTTCGGACCTACATGGTCCTTATTCATGCATAGTTAAAATACAACTGAACAAACATTTAAAAAGGGTATCAGAGCCAATCAGGGTTTAGTGCTGTGAACTAATTGGTTTAACTCATACCTGTCCAGGTATTGCAATTTGCTTTACTTAAGTGCCCCCTGGTGGCCCCAAAACACATAACATTTTAAAACAAAAGAATATCTTATAAAAACAAATACAAATCATAGTCCCTATTCAGACCATAAGGGTGTAAAGTATTCAAACGTTTAATCCACCATACTTCTTTTTGTTTTAACTTTAATTCCCTATTGCCCCCTCTTCTATGTATGGGAATATGGTCTATAAATTTGAAAGCGGAGTTGGCTAACTGTGTGTCCCATTTGTGTAAAATGTGCAGAAACTGGTAATGACAAATCTTTAGATTTAATAGAGGCCTTATGTTGGCTGAACCTATCCCTGGGTTTGTTCAGTTGTATTTTAACTATGCATGAATAAGGACCATGTAGGTCCGAAACGTCGCTTTTTTATGGTTGTTGTACCTCAATAAAATAATTTTTCACCTCTAAGAAGTAAGACTGTGCTGTGGTGCTGTTACACTTTGCATATATGGACTATATATATATATATATATATATATATATATATATATTTACACACACACATCTGTAGACATGTATATGTATGTATCTCAATGTTAAAGCCCATCTGCTGCTTTTTTTTCTAACACCCGAGATTGCATATCTTTGAGCCCATATAACTTTTGTGTGCAATATTTTTTGTGAATAATTTTTATTAAACAGTGTTATTGTGGGTGCAACTTACCTTGTAATGTATTTTTGAAGTGTTTTGTGCAACTTTTTTAATTTTGCAAAACAGTTAACCACAGCTCTGAGATTGCGGTAAGGATTCTCGCGTAAATCAAGATTGCACTAGCAAAATCATGATTTCGCTCAACTTGTAATATCAGTGCAATGGAAAGGGGGCACAAATGCTTGCGAAATAGTTTGCGCTCCAGATGTAATCTAGCCCATTATGTACACATATACAACTTCAGGTACACAGTTATGAGGGAGTAAAGATTACTGGGCTCTTAGTGTGCAACACGCACCAGTAATAAAATGGAAGCAGTGTCAGTTGGTAACTGGGCACTTAGTGTTAGCAGACACGCACCGGTGAATGGAAAAACCCCATACAGTTTGGTTTGCAAAACCTTCTGTTATAAAAAAAAAAACGGGCACTTAGTCTTATCAAACACTCTCTGGTATTGATGGAACAGGTGTGCTTAAAAAACATCTTCATCATCGTGTTGAATCCAAGTAGTTAGCCCACCACACTTTATTGTGCCGACAAATACCTCCATGCCTCAACATTTAACCAAATAGGATCGGAGCCCTTTGTATACAACACTCACGCTCTGTTAGTGGATACCTTCTGTTATTGGCCTGTGTATCCTTCCATCAAATGTTCCTTAGCTGCAGCTTAAGACAAGGAGCGTTCACATTAAAGGGACAGTCAACAGCAGAATGTATGTGGTTTAAAAATAAAGATATCCCTTTTTTTACCCATTGCCCAGTTCTGCATAAGCAACACAGTTATAATAATACACATTTTACCTCTGTAATTACCTTGTATCTAAGCTTCTGCTGACTGCCCCCTTATTTAAGTTATTTTGACAGACTTGCATTTTAGCCAATCAGTGCTAACTCCTAGGTCACTTCATAAACATGAGCTCAATGTTATCTATATGAAACACATGAACTAATGCCCTCTAGTAGTCAAAATGCATTCAGATAAGAGGCAGTCTTCAAGGTCTAAGAAATTAGCATATGAACCTCCTTGATTTAGCTTTCAACTAAGAATACCAAGAGAACAAAGCAAAATTGGTGATAAAAGTGAATTGGGAAGTTGTTTAAAATTACATGCCCTATTTAAATCATGAAAGTTTTTTTTTGGACTTGACTGTCCCTTTAATGCCATACTCCACATAGACGTGTTTCACTCCTCCCACTTGGGGCTGGAATAGAGCTTCGTCAGCAGTACCACACAAAAAGTGGGCTGCATTTTAATACCGCCCTTCACCCAATTTGATTATTGCCATAGATACAGTCACGCCCTTCTGATACATTCTTGCATTTAGTCATTGAGACAAATGAAAGGCATTCGGGTCAACAGTGAAGTTACAGACCATAAAGAATATTTCTCTACACAACTGCCGTTTATAATTAGACCTAAATGTACTTTTGAGAAAACCAAACAGGAAAATTGGGTTTATATATATATATATATATATATATATATATATATATATATATATATATATATATATATAGTATAACAATTAGCCTGTAGCCCAGCACTCCAACCTAGGTGGTGTGTAGTAGACCTGGGTGCAATTCTCAAAGAGTAACTATGTAGATCCGTATCAAGAAGGGCACTCTCAGGATTTGTAAATTCAAATAAAATTGCTTGATTCGTACATCAACAAAGAATGGTCGACGTTTCAGCTCTTATCCGAGTCTTCATCAGGACATATTAAATCTGCAAACGGCTGTATAGCCAAACTCCCAAAGTAGAAAAGACGATTTAGACCAATCGGCTGTACATCCAAAATGCTTCTCTCTGTAGTAGAGTTCTATCTACATCCCCACCTCTCCTTTTTCTCTACACATTTTCTAAGTGCCTGGGGGTTTTTTTATAACGGAAGGTTTTGCAATCCAACCTGTGTGGGGCTTTTCCATTCACCGGTGCGTGTCTGCTAACACTAAGTGCCTGGTTAATAACTGAATCCTTATTATTACTGGTGCGTGTTACACACTAAGAGTCCAGTAATCTTTACTCCCTCTGAACTGTGCATATTAAGTTGTATATGTGTACATAGTGTGTATTGTCAGATGTAAGGCTTATCTTTTACGTAAGCTCATTACTATAAATTGAATTCAATGGAAAATCTAGCAATGTTGTTGTAATATATTCTTGAAGTATGTAGTGCAGCCTTGCCACCCTTTGAACCTTTTAGAGTGTACTGGTTCCTTGTCTATTTAATGCTTATAAATAGTAACCCTCACCTTGGTAGGATCTTAAAGGGATACAAATTCCAAAATTTATCTTTCGTGATTCAGATGGAACATACCATTTTAAAAAAAACTTTCCAATTTACTTCTATTATCAATTTCTCTTCCTTTTCTTGTTATCCTTTGTTGAAAATCAGGAAGGTACGTTCAGGAGCACTATATGGCAGCAGTTTTTCAACAATGTTATACCTTAGCAAGAGCACTAAATGGCAGCACTATTTCCTGTCATATGGTGCCCCAGACATGTGCATGCTACCTATCTAGATATCTCTTCAACAAAGAATAGCATGAGAACAAAGCAAATTTGATAACAGATGTAAAAACTTTTTTAAAATTGTATTTGGTATCTGAATCATGAAAGAAAAATGTGGGGTTTCGTTTCCTTCTAAATCAAAGAATTAAGATAATTGGATAGGTGTTTCAATGAGTGTTGTGCAGGGTAAGGATTGCTACACGATAAGTTAAATCTAATGTTTGCTGTTCTACACGATAAGTTAAATCTAATGTTTGCTGTTCTGTTTGTATTTTTGGAGATGTTGTCACTATTACAGCAAGGTCCCTCAAAAAAATTCAGAAAGGCAAATTTTAGCTTGAGAGCACTTATTTCTTATATATTTAAACAACTGATATACATTCAAAATATACATATACATATTATTCTCATGCTACACTTTGTGCTGTGTTCATCATCATGTCTAATATTTATTTAGGACCAGATTACATGTGGAGCGCTAATTTATCCATTTGCGGGCGCATGATAAATAACCAGCCATTCATTACAAGTGAATAGTTATTGCTACCGCGAGCTCGCGGTAGCAATTACCGTTTATAAAATTAACCAGAGATCAGATCTCTGGTTAATTTTATAAATGTGCCCCAAATGGCAGTACTTTGGGGGTAAGATTGGCGGGAGTACATATGTATATGCTTATATATATGTATGTGTTAATATGTGTATATATACATATTAACACATAAATATATGTGTATATATTCATAGAAATAAATATTTACAATTTGCTGCCATCGATGCGCGACTTTCTCCCTTTGCTGCGATAGTTCTCATGCCGTGTCTCACGACATGAGAACAAGGCTCCCATTGGAGCCTATGGAAGTGCGCTCTCATGAGCACAATGCTTCCCAGCATTCGCATTGCTGACAACTTGTAATACCAGCGTACATTAGCAAGCGCTGGTATTACTCAGTGAAGTGCAAATATTGCTTTTACAAAAGCGATATTTAGCACTCTACTTGTATTCTGGCCCTTAGTGTTTTGATGATCCGAATGCGGAAGAAGGCAGCCGCTCGCAGCATTCTGCTCTTTTCTGAGCCAGATTTCTTCTTGTGAGATTGCAACAGATCCGACTCTGAAAAGAGCCAAATGCCACAAGTGGCTTCTTCCACATTCGGATCATTACTAATGACTAGTGTTTAATGTCCCTTTAAGTCATCTAATTGCCAAAAATCCTAAGGCACCTAACATAGCAATTAAGACACTCAAATTTAAGGGATGTGAGGATTTAGGTGAGTGGAACTCAAGTGCAGGAGTAGACACAAAGGAAACCAAAATGAGTTAACGTTTTTAATAAAACAAGATAAACTGAAACCAAGAATAGTAACTGAGGTCAGGTCCCGGGAAAAAAGTCCAACAACAATGTACCAAAGAGTAAAGCAAAAGCAGAGTCCAAGGACAGGCCAAAGGTCAGGTACCAAAGAGGAGACAGCAACAGGAAAGCACTGGCATTACAGCAGATGAAACCAACACAGATAAAGGTGGATAAGCTGGTACGGGATACCAGGTAAGTGCAACTGGTACAGAAGGTACAGGAAACCCAGCAGGTACAAGTGGTGAGACTGTTACTGGATACCAGGTAAGTGCAGATAGTACAGAAGATACAGAAAACCCAGCAGGTACAAGAGGTGAGGCTTGTATGGGATACCAGGTAAGTGCAGATAATACAGAAGATACAGAAAACCCAGCAGGTACAAGAGGTGAGGCTTGTATGGGATACCAGGTAAGTGCAGCTAGTACAGCAGGATTCAGGTAAGTTGCCACTTCTACAGCAGTTACAGGAGACTCAGCAAGTACAGGAAAACCATCGAGTACAGGTGGTGCCGCTAATACGGGATACCAAGCAAGTGTAGCTGGTACAGCAGGATTCAGGCAAGTTGCCACTTGCACAGCAGGTACAGAAGACTCAGTAAGTACAGGAAACCCATCAAGTACAGGTGGTGCCGCTAATACGGGATACCAAGCAAATGTAGCTGGTACAGCAGGATTCAGGTAAGTTGCCACTGGTACAGCAGGTACAGGAGACTCAGCAAGTACAGGAAACCCATTGAGTACAGGTGGTGCCGCTAATACGGGATACCAAGTAAGTGTAGCTGGTACAGCAGGATTCAGGTAAGTTGCCACTTGCACAGCAGGTACAGGAGACTCAGCAAGTATAGGAAACCCATTGAGTACAGGTGGTGCCGCTAATACGGGATACCAAGCAAGTGTAGCTGGTACAGCAGGATTCAGGCAAGTTGCCACTGGTACAGCAGGTACAGGAGACTCAGCAGGTACAGGAGACTCAGCAAGTACAAGAAACCCATCAAGTACAGGTGGTGCCGCTAATACGGCATACCAAGCAAGTGTAGCTGGTACAGCAGGATTCAGGTAAGTTGCCACTTCTACAGCAGGTACAGGAGACTCAGCAAGTACAGGAAACCTATCGAGTACAGGTGGTGCCGCTAATAAGGCATACCAAGCAAGTGTAGCTGGTATAGCAGGATTCAGGTAAGTTGCCACTGGTACAGCAAGTACAGGAGACTCAGCAAGTACAGGAAACCCAATGAGTACAGGTGGTGCGGCTAATACGGGATACCAAGCAAGTGTAGCTGGTACAGCAGGATTCAGGTAAGTTACCACTTCTACAGCAGGTACAGGAGACTCAGCAAGTACAGGAAACCCAATGAGTACAGGTGGTGCCGCTAATACGGCATACCAAGCAAGTGTAGCTGGTACAGCAGGATTCAGGTAAGTTGCCACTGGTACAGCAGGTACAGGAGACTCAGCAAGTACAGGAAACCCATCAAGTACAGGTGCTGCGGCTAATACGGGATACCAAGCAAGTGTAGCTGGAACAGCAGGATTCAGGTAAGTTGCCACTTCTACAGCAGGTACAGGAGACTCAGCAAGTACAGGAAACCCAATGAGTACAGGTGGTGCCGCTAATACGGCATACCAAGCAAGTGTAGCTGGTACAGCAGGATTCAGGTAAGTTGCCACTGGTACAGCAGGTACAGGAGACTCAGCAAGTACAGGAAACCCATCAAGTACAGGTGCTGCGGCTAATACAGGATACCAAGCAAGTGTAGCTGGAACAGCAGGATTCAGGTAAGTTGCAATCAGGAAATAAAGTAGGTACAAAGTAGGTTTGCAACAAAGGATACAAGGTGAGCTGAATAGCAGGTAACAGGCAGGTTTGAGGTTAACTGCTCAATAACTCAGCTTAGAGTGATGGACTGAGTGAATTTATATAAGAAAATTAGGCATTGCCCCTTTACATTTTCATGTGCCTAGGGAAGGCAGCAGCCACTGCAGGAGACAGACTTTGGCATTGCACATAGAGGAACGCCATAGCAGAAGCCCATCACTAGAGCGAGGTTAGGTAAATATCTGACAAGGGGATATGAGATATCAATATAACTAAGCGTTATTCAGTGATAATAAGAACATTTTACTTACTAGACTAATTAAAAGAAGAGAAAAACCTTCAAGGATTTACAATTTAGAGCAAAATCTTACAATGTAAAGCTTTGTTTTCAGAATTCTACATTAAAATACTTATTAAAGCCAAGCATAGGGAGAACCAATTTAAAAAGAAAAAAAAAACTGTGTTGGCCTAAAGCGAGATAACTAAATACATCTTTCTTTGTCAGTAACGCATTACAAGTTTCATTTGCTTGTGTAGTATCTATGGCTACCACATATACCTCTTGGCATTAGAAGAATTTGGAGAATTTCTCCTGAGTATACACTTTAGTGAATGAAATTGACAGTGACATAATCACTGTGTTTACTTTTCAGTCTTTAAAAAAAGTATCATATGGATTGAGTTATGACTTTGTTATCACGGTATAGCCACTATTTTGATTGTAGTAATATGTTGTGTTACTTCTTAAAGGGACACTATACCCAAACATTTTCTTTCATGATTAAGGTAGAGAATATAATTTTAAACAACATTCCAATTTACTTCTATTACCTAATTTGCTTCATTCTTTAGATATACTTTAATGAAGAAATAGCAATGCACACGGTGAACCAATCACAGGAGGCATCTATGTGCAGCTACCAATCAGCAGCTACTAAGCATATCTAGATATGTTTTTCAGCAAAGTATATCATGAGAATGAAGCAAAATAGATAATAGAAGTAAATTAGAAAGTTGTTTATAATTGTATGCTCTTTCTAAATCCTGAAAGAAAAAATGTGGGTTTCATGTCCCTTTAAAAGGGACACTAAACAAATGCTAGATAAAGTGATGCATTCAAAGAAAATATAGTCTGAGAATAATGTGGTATTTTTTAAACTTTGTTTAGATTTTTTTTTAATTATTTATTTATAAACCAACGGCATAACAACAAGAAAAAAAGAAAGGGAAGTGAACAAAAAGCAAAAAATAGGTTACATTGGTTTCACATATTCCTTTCATTTCGCAGAGTGAGTGTAAACATAATGAACAATACATTCCTTTTACGAATGATCAAATTTCCATCCAAAAACACAAATTTAATTTAAAGAGAGCAGAGTCCCTAGATACACTATTCTCTATGCTCTGTTAGTGTAACCGTGAGATATTTGTGGATGCATATAGCTAAAGTGGAATCGTCCTCTTAATCCCTAAGATTAAAACTATCCAAGATCCGTTTCGTGTAATCTTATGCGGTTGGGAGTTTTTAATTTTTTTCCTATGAGACCAAACAAACAAGACACTATAAAAAACAGAAACTAACAAATAGACAAACAAACAGACATATATTTTAAAAATATAATAATAGATTATTAGATGTTTAAATATTGACAAAATAAGTGTAAAGTTTTAGTGTCTATAAAACAATAGGAGCTACCATGTTGTAACTTAGGTTACCTTCTCTGCTGTGGACAATTAGTTATAAATAGGTCACTAAAGTGTGCAGCCAATGGCTGTGTGGAATATAAATTCTGCACTTCTATTTCTAACAGGAACTGAAAAGCTCACAATTTCACAATGGAATTACAAGAAAAGGGGACAAAATAAATAATTAAGGTATTTTGCAAATTATTTTATATTACCATCTCAAAGTATTTAAGATCCCTTTAAAAGGGCATGAAAAGTTTGTATTTCATGATTCAGAATGAGCATTCAATTTGTAACAACTTTTAGCAAATTTGCTTCATTTTTTTGGTATTCTCTGTTGAAGGGGCAGCAAGTCAACACTGGGATCTAGCTAAACGCATTTGTTGAGCAAATGAGACATATGTACAGCCACCAATCGGCAGCTAGCTTTCTCAGTAGTGCATTGCTTCTCCTAAACCTATGTAGGTATGCTTTCAACAGAAACATAATGTTGTTTACAATAGCACCCTCTACCTAAATCATGAAAGTTTAATCTTGGCTTTACTGCCCATTTGAAAATTAAGTGTACCCGCAATATTTTAAAGGGATATTTTAGTGTAACTAAAAATAGTCTAATATGTGAAAATTATTTTAAATTAATAATTGCCTATCTGCAATATATGGTATTACTTTTCATAAGTAGGCTGGTTCTTCAATATTCTTTAAAGGGACATAAGGCAGCAATAATAAAATGCTCTAATGTGCTATAGCATTTTGTTATTATATAATTGTTTGCCTATAACTATGTGTTTAACCCCAGCAAAGAGGTTAAAATCATAGATAAAGTCAGCTCCATATAAGGCCGCTGAGCCATTCAATGGTGGCATATGTGCACAGTAGCCAATCAGTTTATACTAATATATCATTGTAAATACATACAGCTAATAAATATCCATATTGTTAACACTGAAAAACAAAAAGATAATTTAAAGGGGCATTAAAGTATTTTCTGCATCTAAAAGACAGATGCCCCAGTGATAGAAAACCGCTCTCCCATTGATTTACAATTTCTTCAGAAGCATTTTTCCAATATGCTCAGAGATATTCAGGTATGCTTAGAATAAGTCTGCATGAGCCACACACCAGCATTCAAACATAAAAAGTGACACTGGACATTTAAAGGAATAGTCTAGTCAAAATTAAACTTTGATTCGGATAGAGCATGCAATTTTATGCAACTTTCAAATTTACTCCTATTATAAATTCTTCTTCGTTCTCTTGGTATCTTTATTTCAGAAGCAGGAATGCAAGCATAGGAACCGACCCATTTTTTGGTTCAGTTCCTGGGTAGCACTTTTTGATTGGTGTTTAAATGTAACCACCAATCAGCAAGCGCTACTCAGGTGCTGCACCAAAAATAGGCCAGCTCCTAAGTTACATACAAATAAAGATATCAAGAGAATGAAGAAAAATTGATAATAGGAGTAAATTAGAAAGTTGCTTAAAATTGTCTGCTCTGTCTGAATCATGGAAGTTTAATTTTGACTATACTATTCCTTTAAAGGGACAGTATACTATAAAATAGTTTTTACCTTAATGTGTTTCCAATTACTTTTTTTACCAGCTGCAGAGAATAAAATGTATGAGATTTGCTTTTTTAAGGCTTATTTGTGTATATGAATTAGCTGATTTTGTGTTTTGAAGCCACAACCGAATAAAATGGGTTGAACTTGTAGGTATAATCAGATCTCATTACTTTATCACATTGTGTACATATACATGCCTCTTTATATTATATCTGTCAATAAACCAATCACCAATACTTGGAGAGAACAATGGAAAATTAACATTTTATTACCTTATCTCTTCTATAACCCACTGGGAATGTAATTTATTATACTGGCTGTGTTAACACAGCTTGGCCTCGTGGCCAAAAACTTTCAGGATGGGTGGGGATACCACAGGCTAAATAAGCTAATTCAAATGCCAATATAAGAGTAATGGAAATACTTGTAAATAATTTAATACACTCCAGCAGGTAAAGTGGATCATTGGGCACAAATTAAAGGGGAGAAAAAATTTGAGTAAACTGTCCCTTTAAGTTTTAATAATGATGTCCCTGTAAGAACATTTTTATGTATCATATAATTAGGTCTCCCAACTGTCCCGGATTCTGCTGGATTGTCATGGGTTGGGAGGTCTGCTCACTTTATGCAGCTTCTCCAGCCAGGGACATGTCCTGGTTTCTATGTACTGCCCATTTCTGCCCAGACATGTTCCGTCAGGCTCCGCCCAACACCACCCACAACATACCGACTGCCCTTCTTTCCAGTTGTGGCCCTGTCCACAAAACAGGCATGGGCCACTGCCTACAAAAATCATAGAAATTCTTGGTTTCACCACTTAATACAATAAAATTGAAATAATTGATAAATACACAATAAAACACAATATAATTGCACTTTGAATTTAAAATGAACAGTAGAATATTTCTATCAAATTTCAAAGTGAATCCAGTTTTCCCTCCCCCCGTATCATGTGACAGACCTTACCCAATCACAAAATGCAAATATGTATACTGTGCTGTTTTGCACATACTGGAGCCTCAGAAAGCATGACTATAAAACTAATGTACATGTTTTGATAATGGAATTACAGTATATTGGATAGTTTTTTTAAATAGCATGCTCTATCTGAATCATGAAACTTTAACTATACAATCTAGATTGGCTGCACATAGTAATAGGCAAATGGAAGAAGGCAGAAGGTGTAGGCTGATTTTTGAAGATAGTACTTTTAGATGCACACATATATTCATGTATGATTATGTATGTAGAGACATTTATGTCATTTTAAAGGGGCATGAAACAACATACAGGTGAAACTCAAAAAATTAGAATATCGTGCAAAAGTTCATTTATTTCACTAATGCAACTTAAAAGGTGAAACTAATATATGAGATAGACTCATTACATGCAAAGCAAGATAGTTCAAGCCGTGATTTGCCACAATTGTGATGATTATGGCTTACAGCTCATGAAAACCCCAAATCCACAATCTCAGAAAATTAGAATATTGTGAAAAGGTGCAATATTCTAGGCTCAACGTGTCCCACTCTAATCAGCTAATTAAGCCATAACACCTGCAAAGGGTTCCTGAGCCTTTAAATGGTCTCTCAGTCTGGTTCAGTAGGAATCACAATCATGGGAAAGACTGCTGACCTGACAGTTGTGCAGAAAACCATCATGGACACCCTCCATAAGGAGGGAAAGCCTCAAAAGCTAATAGCAAAAGAAGTTGGATGTTCCCAAAGTGATATATCAAAGCAAATTAATAGAAAGTGTGGAAGAAAAAGGTGCACATGCAGCAGGGATGACCGCAGCCTGGAGAGGATTGTCCAGAAAAGGCCATTCAAAAGTGTTGGGGACTTTCACAAGGAGTGGACTGAGGCTGGAGTCAGTGTATCAAGAGCCACCACACACAGACGGATCCTGGACATGGGCTTCAAATGTCGTATTCCTCTTGTCAAGCCACTCCTGAACAACAAAAAACGTCAGAAGCGTCTTACCTGGGCTAAAGAAAAACAGATCTGGTCTGTTGCTCAGTGGTCCAAAGTCCTCTTTTCTGATGAGAGCACATTGTGCATCTCATTTGGAAACCAAGGACCCAGAGTATGGAGGAAGAATGGAGAGGCACACACTGCAAAATGCTTGAAGTCCAGTGTGAAGTTTCCACAGTCTGTGTTGATTTGAGGAGCCATGTCATCTGCTGGTGTTGGTCCACTTTGTTTCATTAAGTCAAGGGTCAACGCAGCCATCTACCAGGAGATTTTGGAGCACTTCATGCTTCCTTCCACAGAAGAGCTCTATGGGGATGCTGACTTCATTTTCCAGCAGGACTTGGCACTTGCCCACACTGCCAAAAGCACCAAAACCTGGTTCAATGACCGTGGGATTACTGTGCTTGATTGGCCAGCAAACTCGCCTGACCTGAACCCCATAGAGAATCTATGGAGCATTGCCAAGAGAAAGATGAGAGACATGAGACCGAACAAACATGTGCCACAGGCTGATAGCTTCCATGCCACGCCGCATTGAGGCAGTAATTGCTGCAAAAGGGGCCCAAACTAAGTACTGAGTACATACAGTATGCATGCTTATACTTTTCAGAGGTCCGATATTGTTCTATGTACAATCCTTGTTTTATTGATTGCATGTAATATTCTAATTTTCTGAGATTGTGGATTTGGGGTTTTCATGAGCTGTAAGCCATAATCATCACAATTATGACAAATCACGGCTTGAACTATCTTGCTTTGCATGTAATGAGTCTATCTCATATATTAGTTTCTAAGTTGCATTAGTGAAATAAATTAACTTTTGCACGATAATCTAATATTTCGAGTTTCACCTGTATATCTTTCATGATTCAGATAGAACATACAGTCAACAGCTAGCTCCCAGTATTGCATTTCTGCTCTTGACCATACCTAGGTATGGTTTCAACAAAACAGGCTCTATCTGAATCATGAAAATTTAATTTTGACTTTACTGTCAAAATCAATATCTGGTGTGAAGTTAAACCAATTAGTAATTGTGTGTGGGGTCAAGGGTGATTTATTTAAAAAAAAAAAAAAAATTATAAACTGATTCACAAAGTTAAAGGGACATGGAACCCAAACATTTCCTTTCATGATTTAGAGAACAAACAATTTTAAGCACTTTCCAATTTACTACTATTATCAAATTTGCTTCATTCCTAAGGTATCTTTTGTTGAAAGAGCAGCAACTGGGAACTATCTGACTAAAGGCATATACAGTATGTGCAGCCACCAATCAGCAACTAGCTCCCACTAGTACACTGAGCCTATCAAGGTATGCTTTTCAACAAAGTTTACCAAGAGAACAAAGCAAATAAGATAACAGAAGTAAACTGGAAAGTAGCTTAAAGGACCAGTAAGTACAGTAGATTTTCATGATAAAAAGACAATGCAATAGCACTAAGTCTGAACTTCAAATGAGAAGTAGATTTTTTTCTGACAAATTTCAGTTATGTCTATTTCCACTCCCACTGCTCATGTGACAGCTATCAGCCAATCACAAATGCCTATACGTATAGTCTGTGAATTCTTGCACATGCTCAGTAGGAGCTGGAGGCTCAAAAACTGTAAATATAATAAGACTGTGCACGTTTTGTTAATGGAAGTAAATTAGAAAGTTGCTTAAAATTGCATGTTCTATCTGAACCAAGAAAGAACAAATTTGGGTTCAGTGTCCCTTTAATTTTGACTTGAGTTTCCCTTTAAAGTCATTTGAATATCACCAATGCAATACTGATCTGGAGCTGAATCCAGACCAATAAAACAGCTAACAGTAGGATATAAGCATAGTCACCAATTACCTACTGTGTCCAGCTAAGAATTAGCAGTCGGTTATGTGTTAAACCTGTTTGAGGGGTTCTGGGAGAGTTTAGGTGGTGATACCATAAGCTTTATAGGGAAGAGGGAGCAGAAGCAGAGCAAATGGAATTGATCCTGCAAAACACAAGATGGTTGGGCGCTCTTCTGAATTCTCTATGGGATTCTATGGAACATATTGACAAAGGTCAAGGTCTAAAATATCTGAGAAGTGTTAAAGGGAAAGCAAAGTCAAAATGGTTATTTTACCTGCTCTCATTCAAGGTAATACTAAAAAGCTGGCCTGTCGGTGAGGCCTGGGGACAGGCTTGCAAACCAGTGCTCTATCTGAATCATAAAAGTTTAATGTTTACTAATCAGCTGATTATTTCACCTGAGCTCCAGTTCAGATATCCTCAAAGTCTGGCCTGTTGGGGAGGCCTAAAGACAGGTTTGAAAACCAATAAGATAGCATGCAATTTTAAACAACATCCTAATTATTTCTATTATCACATTTGCTTCGTTCTCTTGGTATCCTTTGTTGAAGAGTAAACGGTAGACTAAAAGGAGCGTACATATGTCTTTAGCATACTAAGGCAAGAGTGCTTGCAACAATGTATACTATTTCTATAAACACTGTTGCTAAATGGCTAAAGACACCTCCATGCTCCTGAGTGTGAATAAGGAATTAATAATTCAATACCAGAGAAATTTACTATAACCTTTTTCAGGATATATTACCCATTATTACTGCTTGGAGGGAAGGGCTATATAGAGATAAAAGATCCTCAGTTATATTATCTAATAACTCTTTCCTAAGAATAAATCTCCTACGTTCCCTGAAAATAAAATACTATCCCTTACTATTGGACAGGGAGAAAGTTTATATAGAAATATAAAGATCATTAGTTAAAACTACCTTATAAATTTTCTTTAAAGAAGAGATATTTTAACTTCTCTGAAAATAAAATACAAATGAAACTGACTGAACCAGGATATAACTAGGTCACTGTGAATATGTTTGCTTACCCATAAAATATACTGTATATAATTGCTGGAATAATATTTTCTTGGATATAAATCTAATTAAGAAATTGCTGTTGCTGCTTTCAGAGATACCATTTCCTTTATTGTGTCTTTTGAAGATTAGCAACAGTAAGACAATTAACAAACTGGCATAAAATTGCCTAACATTAATAACGTCCCTGATCTCTGCATCCCTGGCTGGATCTAAATAACACGATTTAATTCACAGTTTATTATTTTTCCTTTCTTTCCTTTTTTTTTTTTTTTTTTTCTCTCTCCCCTTTTCTTTTCCCTCACTTGGTCACAATAGTGCACATCCCTATCCTCACTTGTCTATTTGAGAACGCTTCACCTTCTCAAACTTAACTCTAAAATTAAGTTCACTCCCTGTATTGATCTTCACTTAGATAAATTGCCTCACTTCAATTTTTTTTAATTCTCTTTTCTTTTCTGGCACATGGATAAATTCCTTCACACCTCACCCCGGAATATTTCTCCAGCCATGGCAGCAAGACAGAGAGACAGAAAATTGAAGGGTAATCAGGAGCCTCCCACAGAAGCGCAACCAACTATGTTAAATGTACCAGTTGTACAAGAAGTAACCAATATTCACAGCTTAGTCGCTAGTATATCTGATGCGCTCTCTCCTAAATTTGAGGCTCTTAGAGCTGAAATCAAACAAGATTTTCTTTCTCTGACACAAGAGGTTCGTCAATTCTCTAATAGGCTGCAGGAAGCCGAACAAAGAGTTTCGGACCTGGAAGATCTAACAATAACGCATAGTTCTAATCTAGAAGGTATAAATAATAATGTACAGAAAATTCAAAACAGGTTAGAAGATCTAGAAAATCGTTCTAGAAGAAATAATATAAGAATTATAGGCCTTCCGGAAGAACAACAATATGACAATCTTGTTAATTTTATATCAGAAACCTTGCCTACAATTTTAAAGATGCCATCTACCCTATATCCCATCCCAGTGGAGAGAGCGCACAGACTTGGTCTACCTCGCTCAGGCAATAAAGATAGAACTAGGCCTAGGCCTGTTATCGCTAGAATATTAAATTTTCAAGACAAATTTACCTTATTCCAGCATTATCGCAAACAACAGCCTGTTAAGGCTGGAGACGCTACAATCCTTATGTTTCAAGATTTCTCCGCTGACACTGCAGCAAGGAGAAGGGAGCTTGCTCCTATTTGTTCCAAACTGATACAAAAAGGGTACCAGGCAACCATAATGTACCCCTACAAATTAAAGGTTAAAGTTGGGGAAGTCACACACTTCTTTGAAGAAGCTCAACTGGCTGAGAGCTTCTATAACACACTGGGTTCCTAAGCTTAATAACAGCAATATTGAATATCTGATTATTAGACTGAGTGTAAGCTATAGGTTTTTGCTTATGGGAAAGACCGTGTCTCTTCTAGACGTGAGTCCTAGGACCCAACCCCCACCTGTGCAGAGAAAATTTAGGTGTCTAATTTTAAATTATTATTATTATTTATTTTTTTTATTATTATTTTTTTTTTTTTTTTTTTTATTTATTTTTTTTATTTTCTTTTAAATTTTTTTTTTTTTCTCTTTCTCTCTTCTCTTTCTCCCTCCTTAATGTATAAATGAATATGCTGAATAAAAATTGTAAAATAGTATCTTGGAATGTAGGTGGTATATCTACCCCTATAAAGAGAAAAGCAATCCTTAATCACCTGCGAAAGATCCAGACTGACATAGGTTTTATTCAAGAAACCCATTTATCAGCTGAAGAATCTTTAAAACTTAAATCAACATGGGTAAAAGAAATCTATTTTGCACCTAGTGTTAAGAGGAAAAGGGGGGTAGCAATTCTAATAGGAAAGAAAATTGATACCGAAGTCACACATTTTGAGGCTGACATCGGGGGGAGATATGTACTACTGAAAATAAAGATTGCCCAGAAGATGTATACATTATGTAATACATACGGCCCTAATGTATTTGATCCAAAATTTTGGAACACTTTGCAGACCAAATTATTATCCTTCACGGAAGGCTCTTTAATTATGGGAGGAGATTACAATATGGCACCACAATGCCCGATCGATAGGCTAAGACATAATGTCAAACAGTTAAAACAAAAAAAAGATAATCTAGAGGGTAAGATGTTTAAAAAAATAATGCAGAACTTAGCACTGCGGGATATCTGGAGACAGCAAAATCCTTCTACTCAAAATTTTACCTGTCTTTCCAAGGCGCATAAGACGCTCTCCAGAATCGACATTTTTCTAATTGATGAACGTATGGTGATGAGAGGGTAAAAACAGATATAGGACCAATATTTCTTTCAGATCATGCACCGATTGTACTTGAGTTTCAGCTTTCACATTTGTATTCTGCTGCAACACGTTTCTTTTTTCCCTACTATCTGACGACTGAGGTAAAATTCAAGAACTGGCTTATAAATAGATATAAGGAATTTGTACATTTTAATAAAGACTATTTAAACCGCCCTGAAGTATTTTGGGACACTGCAAAAGCAGTAATGAGAGGCGAAATAATTTCATATAGCTCAGCCCTGCATAAGAAAATTCGATCTAGAGAAAGAGAATCATGCCAATGTTTAACTAACACTTATAATCATTATCTGCTTGACAAAACCCCCTTAAATTGGGCAAAATACGTTAAAGCAAAAAATGAAAGGGATACTTTTGTTTTACTGCAAGAAACTCAAAAGGAATTAAAAATGCAGGCTAAGCTATATAAATATGGTAATAAATCAGGTAAGATGCTGGCCAAATTAATAAAAAATGAGAAAAAACAACCAATCATAGACAAATTGTATAATAAAGGTCTTCAGCTTTCTAAAGCCGAAGACATACTAGCTGCATTTAATGAATATTACCAGGAATTATATTCATTTAAAACAAGTGATACGCATACATCTGATGACTTTTGGAGAGATATCACGTATCCTACTGTCACATCAGAAATGGCTGATAGCCTCAATGTCCCTATTTCCATAGAAGAAATAGAGAAAGTAATATCCAAGCTTGCCTCAAATAAAGCAGCAGGTCCAGATGGCTTGCCTAGTGAATTCTATAAGATCCTGATTGGTGAAGCCACCCCACATCTTTGCACGCTCTTTAACAGCTTCTTTATTAGTGGTAAAATGATCCCCTCTTCATTTACCAATTCTTACACAACTTTGATATTAAAAGTCGGAAAAAACCCTGAATACAAGGAATCCTACAGACCAATTGCACTGTTAAATTCAGATTACAAAATTCTTACTGCAATTCTAGCATCTAGACTTCAAAGACCCCTCTCAGAAATTATACATACTGATCAAGCAGGTTTTCTAAATAACCGCAACTCAGCCTCAAAAATTAGGGAAGCCCTATTGGTGACAGAATATTTTGAGGTACTATCTAATTTAACTAGCGGGGGGGGAGGACATACCTGACCTTGCTATTATTTCCATAGATGCTGAAAAAGCCTTTGATTCAATATTTTACGAACATATCAAAACATCGTTAAGACAATTTGGCATCAGAGGTAATTTTCTTGAATTTATCGAAAATCTATATAAACACCCATCTACAAGATTGATAGTGAATAACAACATTTCCCCCTCTATCTTGTTAGGTAGAGGAACAAGGCAGGGCTGTCCTCTTTCCCCGCTCTTATTTAATATTTCCATTGAACCTCTGGCAATTAAAATACGCCATCATTTGGATGGTATAAAAATTCGTAACTGCGAAATAAAAATCGGTCTGTATGCTGATGATCTGCTGCTTTATTTGGCTAACACCAAACTGAACTTACCAAAACTTCTTCAGATCTTGGAACAATTTGGTACATTCTCTGGATACAAAGTAAATATGACAAAATCAGAGATAGTGTGGCTCAGGAAAAATAAAACTTCAATATTAAAAACTCCTTTTCGCCAAGTAAAAGATTCTTTTAAATATCTAGGGATTCATATTCCGACAAGGTCCGTAGATCTCTATACATTGAATATACCCCCAGTAGTAAAAATGATCAAAGAAAAGCTTTTGTTATGGCAAAATCTCCCAATATCACTTTCTGGAAGGATTGCCCTTTTTAAAATGGCTCTTCTTCCAAAACTTTTATATATACTTCAAAATACACCAATAATTCTATTAGGTAAGGATATACGTTCAATCAATACTTCACTTATACAGTTCTTATGGCAGAATAAGAGGTCAAAGATATCTCTTATGAAACTTTCAATACCAAGAAAGGATGGTGGTCTTGCCTTACCAGACATAAGGGCTATATAACCTCTCCTTTCTGGCTCGTGTCGTAACAGACTGGATCTCATCTAATAACTATGTCTTGAATAATTATCTCGAGACCAGTGTCTGCTACCCATATTCTCTATCTGCATTAATACACTTAGTACCTAAAGAAATCCCCTCAGAAATTAAACGATTTAAAACAATTCTTAACCCACTTAAAGCTTGGCACAAGATAGTAACCTTTCTTTCAATTAATAATAGTGCTACCTGTCTTTTGCCTATAATAGGTAACCCTATTTTTCAATCAGGATTGCATTCCGAAGTCTTTAGGAAATGGCATAATCGGGGGTTAACCAAGGTATACCAAATAATTGATAAAGAGAGAAAATATATCAAAACATTCCAGGAATTAAAAAGAGATTTTGATTTGCCCAATAAAGACTTCTTTGCGTATTTGCAATTAAGGCATTTTGCACAGGACCTAGTTAAGAAAGCTGGTTGGGAATGGGGACTAGGTAAACTCGATGATTGGCTTGCTCTAACAAGAAATGGTCATATGTCAATTGCACCATGTTATCATCTTCTGGGTACAAATAAAGGAGAACCGGTACTGGCAAAGATTGCCCTCTACTGGAATACAGCAATCCCTCAGAGTAATATTGAGTCTAAAACTATTCAATTGTCAATTAAAAAAATTGCACAAGTAACGCTCTCTGCAACTTGGAGGGAGGCACATGTTAAGCTCCTTCATGGGGCATATTTTACCCCCGAGAGAGGTTTCAAATGTGTGAATGTAGGGTTTAATAAATGTCCTAAATGTTCGTATCAGGCAGCTGATTTAATACATATGTTTTGGTATTGTCCAAAGATTAAAAATCTCTGGGCTAGGCTCGAATACTGGCTAAAAAAGGTGCTTAAGATAGGCTATGTCTCTTTGACAATATATCAGATAATACTCTGCCTTAAGGAAGAGCCTGGTAAGCAAACTGATGAAAAAATAATAATCTCCGCTATTCTTGCTACCAGGTATTTAATCTGTAAGAAGTGGAAAAGTCATGCAATGCCAAGTATTACTGAAATTAAAAACTGCATGAAAAAACAATGCATTTTAGACCAGAGAAACGCGGATATAAATAATGAACAAGACATTAAAAGGTTCTTTGATAAATGGGCTGCCTTCTTAAAAATAGATTATATAATCTTCCCCTTTAGAAATACAGAAATTGTTCTATTAGGGAACTGGTAAAGCTTCAGGAGGAAGAAAGTGATGGTAATTTTTTTTTTTGTTTTGTTTGTTTTTTTTTTTTTTTTTTTTTTGGGTTTTTTTTTTTGTTATGTTTTCTCTTCGCATGGGGGGGGGGGGGAACAAGGGGGGGGGGGTTATACTGAAAATCAAAACTCCAAGCATTGTAGGAAAATAAAATGTTTGTGTTCATTAATGTGATGATTAGCCTAAATTTAACTACATGTATAAATGAACATAGTACTATGTTGTCAAATTTATTGTATCTTTTGATTATGTCATGTTTTCAAAATGGTTGATATTGTTTTTGGACAGTGACTTGGATTATAAATAAAACAATTAAAAAAAAAAATTGCATGTTCTATCTGAACCAAGAAAGAACAAATTTGGGTTCAGTGTCCCTTTAATTTTGACTTGAGTTTCCCTTTAAAGTCATTTGAATATCACCAATGCAATACTGATCTGGAGCTGAATCCAGACCAATAAAACAGCTAACAGTAGGATATAAGCATAGTCACCAATTACCTACTGTGTCCAGCTAAGAATTAGCAGTCGGTTATGTGTTAAACCTGTTTGAGGGGTTCTGGGAGAGTTTAGGTGGTGATACCATAAGCTTTATAGGGAAGAGGGAGCAGAAGCAGAGCAAATGGAATTGATCCTGCAAAACACAAGATGGTTGGGAGCTCTTCTGAATTCTCTATGGGATTCTATGGAACATATTGACAAAGGTCAAGGTCTAAAATATCTGAGAAGTGTTAAAGGGAAAGCAAAGTCAAAATGGTTATTTTACCTGCTCTCATTCAAGGTAATACTAAAAAGCTGGCCTGTCGGTGAGGCCTGGGGACAGGCTTGCAAACCAGTGCTCTATCTGAATCATAAAAGTTTAATGTTTACTAATCAGCTGATTATTTCACCTGAGCTCCAGTTCAGATATCCTCAAAGTCTGGCCTGTTGGGGAGGCCTAAAGACAGGTTTGAAAACCAATAAGATAGCATGCAATTTTAAACAACATCCTAATTATTTCTATTATCACATTTGCTTCGTTCTCTTGGTATCCTTTGTTGAAGAGTAAACGGTAGACTAAAAGGAGCGTACATATGTCTTTAGCATACTAAGGCAAGAGTGCTTGCAACAATGTATACTATTTCTATAAACACTGTTGCTAAATGGCTAAAGACACCTCCATGCTCCTGAGCTCACCTAGGTTTACACTTTAACAAATGATACCAAGAGAACTAAGCAAAATTGATAAACAACTGGAAAGTTGTTTAAAATGTCATACTCTCCCCAATCCATTTAAATTGAATGTAAAGTTTAATGAATAAGTGCCTAGTATCTAAAAATACTCTTAAAGGGACACTGTACCCAAAAAATTTATTTCGTGATTCAGATTGAGCATGAAATTTTAAGCAACTTTCTAATTTACTCCTATTATCAAATTTTCTTTATTCTCTTGGTATCGTTATTTGAAATGCAAGAATGTAAGTTTAGATGCCGGCCCATTTTTGGTGAACAACCTAGGTTGTCTTTGCTGATTGGTGGATAAATCCATCCACCAATCAAAAACTGCTGTCCAGAGTCCTGAACCAAGAAAAAGGCTTAGATACCTTCTTTTTCAAATAAAGATAGCAAGAGAATGAAGAAACATTGATAATAGCAGTAAATTAGAAAGTTGCTTAAAATTGCATGCTCTATCTGAATCATGAAAGAAAAAATTTGGGTTCAGTGTCCCTTTAAACTTTACATTGAAGCTCCTTTTTAAAAAAAACTTACTTTTCTTAATGGAAAGCAGACCGGAGATCCTCTGCCCGCAGCTCCTACTGTAGTTAGCACAGCGATGACGAATTTGGCTTCCTCCAATCGTTGCATACCCCCCTTTGGCATCCAGCTTGTGGGGCAACGCAACGATTGGAGGAAGCCGGATTTGTCATCGCTGTGCTAACTACAGCAGGAGCTATGGGCAGATGATCTCCAGTCTGCTTTCCATAAAGAAAGAAAAGTTTTTTAAAAAAAGAAGCTTCAATGTAAAATTTAATAAATGAAAGTGCCCCTGTTTTTTGAGTATTTTTAGATACCGGGCATTTATTCATTAAACTTGACATTCACTTATTGTTACTCTCCTTCTAAAAGCACATTGGCAGCTGCAGTAATTATTTATTTATTTATATATGTATGTATTTGAGTCTCAGGGTCAGTAATATCTGTAAATTCCCAGTTAAAACTGTGAAAAAAATAAAACGCTATATGTGTCACTAGCTGCAGTAGCACAATTGTCCCTATGCATTTGCTTTTTTCATTTTAAATGCTTAAAGGGACATTAAACTAAAAAAATTATTTCATGATTCAGATGGAGAATACCTTTTTAAACAACTTTCTAATTTACTTCTATTATCTAATTTGCGTCATTCTCTTGATATTCTTTCCTGAAAAGCATATCTAGATAGGCTCAGTAGCTTCTGATTTGGTGGCTGCACATAAGTGCCTCATGTGATTGGCTCACCCATGTGTATTGCTATTTTTTTAACAAAAGATATCTAAAGAATGAAGCAAATTAGATAATAGAAGTAAATTGGAATGTTGTTTAAAATTGTATTTTCTATCTGAATCATGAAAGAAAATGTTTGGGTTTAATGTCCCTTTAATACACATTGCTTATCAGTTTTTAGTTCTAATGCCATATGATTTTTTAGAGTGTGTGTGTATTCCCCCCCCCCCCCCCGTATGGCCATTGTAAGCTGCTATGATACTTCAAGGGTTAAAAATAGTGTCACTGAAAGCTACGAGTTGCACACTACTATTTTTGGTAACAAAGCTTTAACATTAAATCAGTGTTTTAGCCTATGACGCACATTTTAGTTCTACTAGGTAACTTATATTTATGTTAAAGTTCCACTTACAGGTAGACTTTCTAATAAACCACAATAAGACCCACCACACACACTTTTATGACCTCTTGCTTTATCAGAAATTAGTTTCATTTTTAATTTTCTTCTCGTCGTCACAGTGATCCCCACCCACCTGACCATTTCCCAAACTTCCTGACCTCAGTTATAGAAGTTGGCAGTGACGTCATCTCCATAGTAGTCTATTTACAGTCTTAGTAACTGCTTATGGCTATATCAATAGCAACAACTGTGCCTAATAAGTTTAAATCTAAGAATAATTATATTGAATGACATATTGTTTGCATAAATGCTAATGCCATTTAGAAGTTTAATCATGAATCAAGTATTTCCTAATTTTGTTTATGTATTTGAAAAATAAAAAATAATGAAACATGGTTTGTGGACTAAAGATTTAAAAAAACAGTTTTTTGTGTTTGAAATTGCTTAGTTGAAATAAAGGATTCAGGCGCCATCTATAGGTCACATCTTAAACAGCATCTCATAAAATGATCTATATTACCACAAACCTAAATCATGGTGGAAATTGGGATTAATTTTAATCCTTTGGTTTTAGGAGCTTTCAACCACAGCTCAGCTATTCTTCATTATAAGAGTAAAGATAATAAATATGCTTGTGTAATTTTCAAAAACACCATTAAGCTTGGGATTTACAGGGGGGAAAAACAGGATAGTATACACAATATAAACAGCTTAAATTACTATTTTCCACCTTAAAGGGACATTAAACACTAAATGAATGCTAGGTAGAATGATCCATTTAAAGAAAAGATTAGTCTGAGAATATCATATAGATGCGTTTTTTAAAGTTTCATTAGCTGTTTAAATATTGACCAAATAAGTGCAAAGTGTTAGTGTCTATAAAACAATGGGAGCTGCCATGTTGTAACTTAGGTTACCTCCTCTGCTGTGGCCAATTATAGACAGTTACAAATAGGTCACTAGAGTGTGCAGCCAATGGCTGTGTAAAATATAACAGTGCTCTGCACTTCTATTTCTAACAGGTACTGAAACGCTCACAATTTTAGAATGGATTTACAGGAAAAGGTAGCAAAATAAATAATGAAAGTATATTGCAGAGTTTTTTTATGTATACAATTTATCATTTTATGTTACCATCAAAGTGTTTAATGTCCCTTTAATATTACCATTATCCTCTGAGAGGCTTTGGTCAATTAAAATACAAAAACAGAGGTCTTGATTGCAAAATTGATTTCAGGAGTTCACTTTAGAATTGGTTTTGCAAAGTTGAGAGCACATTTACTTAGTTTGCTGTGTTTTTTGTTGTTGTTGATTTTTCTATGCTTATATGTATTTTTTCATTGTAGATTACATCATAAGGTGTTTCATTTGAGTCTCTATCTACTGATAAATCTTTAAACAATGAGTGGTAGAAAGATGTCCATGAGTTTTTCCAGCATCCACTCTAAAGATGAGAAACCTGTGTCTGTAATGTGGGGTAAGATAATGAATATCTTTTGTGTGTGTTCAGGAAATACTTATTTTTTTCTAAGGGCTCGTGGAAGAAACATTACTTTGCTCAATTGTACTAGTTCTTTGTTTAGAGCACAAGTGATCTGAAAGGTTGTATATCCTATAGAAGGAAATTATATGTATTTATGCTTTTTTATATACTTTACTAGGTAGCAAACCTTGTGGTAATGTTAGTCTTAAAGGGACAGTCAACACCAGAATTTTTGTTCTTTAAAAAGAAAGATAATCCCTTTATTACCCATTCCCCAGTTTTGCATAACCAACACAGTTATAATAATACATGTTTTACCTCTGTAATTTTCTTGTATCTAAGCTTCTGCTGACTGCCCCCTTATTTCAGTTCTTTTGACAGACATGCAGTTTAGCCAATCAGTGCTCAGTCCTAGGTCCCTTTACGTGCCTGAGCTCAATGATTTCTATATGAAACATGTGAACTAATGCCCTCTAGTGGTCAAAATGTATTCAGATTAGAGGCAGTCTTCAAGTTCTAAGAAATTGGCATATGAACCTCCTAGTTTTAGCTTTCAACTAAGAATACCAAGAGAACAAAGCAAAATTGGTGATAAAAGTAAATTGGGAAGTTGTTTCAAATTGCATGCCCTATTTAAAACATGAAAGTTTTTTTTGGACTTGACTGTCCCTTTAAATCTTATTAGCTTTTAAAACAAAATGATTAGTGGCTATACATGTATTTCTTCAAAAGGTCCCTTTCAGAACCAATCAAAAACTAGAATCAGGGGCTAGCCTATCTCTGGATCAGCAGACTAACCTATCCTTGTGAAGATTTTATTCCAGTTGAAATTAGGGTTGTCACTTTGGCCAAGTTTTCCTGGAGAGTTCTAAATTACACATGCTACAGGGTGGGACATGTATTGTGCTGTCCAGAGGTACAATGCATGCTCCTCCCTGCAGCTTGTGTAACTCATATCTGTACAGGAAAAAAAATGCTGAGGTGTCAACCCTAGTTGAAATGCATATCCATATGTTTTCCTATAATATTGCCCACTACAGGGATTTTTTGTTTAACAAAACAATTCATTGGAGCGCTTAACTTTAATGTCATTTATACTTACATTTGTGTTTTGATCTTCAGGTTGTGAGCTTGGCAAAGGTAATGAGAGGTGTGTGTTTTCAACTGAGGACGATAACTTGGAGCACTTGCTGGGGTTGTGGACGGTAATATATAAACAACCAAACTAAAGTTGCCATATTGGATTGTTTTGTGCTATCAACTACAGCCAGTGCTTTGGATGTTTTATCACATATTATAAAACAATGTTTTTAGACCTTCAGTCTATTTAATCCATCTAACACCATATTTATGTAGGTCAGCATGAAAACACATTGTTAAAGACTTTCCGTGTGTTCTACTTAATGCCTATTACTTTCTGCCTTGCCACAATTTGCCAGTCTCAGCAATATACTACTAGGATTGTCACCTAGGGTAAGTTTTCCTGGACATGAGTAGCAATTCAATTAAAAAAAAGTCCACACCAGTGTTCTCTAAGACCAATTTTGTGAGTGGCCCAGCAGTAAAACAGTTAGAGCAATTAACAAACCCTACACAATGCAGACTGCAAGGTGCGGTCCGTGTATTAACTGTTTCACTGCTGGGCTGCTCGCAAAACTGACCAGCAACTATGTTAAAATACATCAAGGAACAATAAATATTGCACGTGAGAAGAAAAGCCTCAGCCTTTTGGCGTGAGCCCAGTGTTTAGGTTTTGTGCTGCCCTAGGCACTCAACTTTGCTGCCCCCACACATGTGAGCAGTAATAATATTTATATATACAGTAAATATATTAACACTTATCACTAGTTAAGTCACCTGACGCTCCCAATAGAGAAGTGCTAACCCCACCTCCTGCTCTAGGCAAATGCCTTGTTTGCCTAGGCCATAATACACCCCTTCATGAGATGTATTTATAGCTTATCCCTATACTTATCAATGCTCAGTTTAAAAGTATAAAACACCTCCTATAGGTTTGGTGTCATCACAAAATAAAGTAACAGTGTTCCATATCATTGCAATAGTAATACGATCGCATCCTGCTGAGGTGTAATACTATATGTCCATTCTGTAGTGAATATATACACAGGAAATATCTTAATAAATGTTACATAAGTCAAAACTAGCAATGCTACAAATAAAAATAATAAAGTTAAATTAAGCCAATTTGAGTATCTGATAAAAATGAATACCTGATCTAATATTAAAATATTTAAATGTATACTTGGGACGGAGAGGCTTCCTGTGAGACGCACACGTCAACATCCGGTGCGCAGGCTCTGCAAGACAGAGCGTGAACAACGCTACACACGCAGCAACTGATCCTGTTGGCGGTCTTTTTTTCGGCTAAGCTGCCCGGGGATTTGGAGCACAGTATCCGGCTGCAAAGAGGAAGCCCTCGGCGCCTGCACTAATCAGGTGGCGCTGATACCAGCTTTAACAGATGACCTGGTGTCCTGAGGCACAGCCCGTCAGACAGAAGCACATGGAAAGGAAAGTAAAGTCTGTGAGAGAGTGACATGGTGCAAGCAGTGGAGCAGAAGCAAGGAATAAAAGGGAACTTTCAGCTTAAAGCCTTTTTCCTGTATCCAGAGGCAGACGGCGGCAGCAGGTATCTACGCCGCGGGGGAGGTGTCCTGTGCGGCGTGGTGTCCTGTGGGAGCCTAAGCAGAGTTACAGGCTGACGCGAGGACTGAGTCCAAGCAAAGAGAAACATCCCGAAAATCGCAAGTATTATCAGCTTAATCCCTGTGCACCACACTCTACAAGATTGAATCTGCTAAATACAAATCTGTGGCATAGCCTCAGGACACACTAGGTACTTTGCATCAATATCCCTCTCTGATCAAACTGTTTTGACGCTATACAAAAGGGATCTATGTGTAAATTTCTGGACTGACACTTAAGTAAAAAAAAAAAAAAAGGGGTCTACCACATCTTTATATGGACCTATAACAAAGCTAATTAAGCTCTCAAGAAAGAGTGATACATTTAATAGTTTCTATGATGTATTTCACTGTATGTTTTTTCTTTTTTTTTTTTTATGCGGATAATTTAAAGTTTTCCTTTCAAGGGTTTTTGCTGCAATACTCTAATCTTGTTACATTAGGGTTTGGTTTGCAGGATGTAACATTAAGCCTTCCAAATTGTATTCCCCATTTTTAGGCTAAACTCTGATACAATAAGCTGTAAAAGGATCTTTACTGTAGCTGAAATTGATGTTTAAGGTCTGTGGGTGAAACAGATAAATATTTTGGCCTCAGTCAATCAGCAAACCCCCAAGATAAAGTCTTGCCTGTCCTCAAATAAGGGGATAAAAAGCATCCTATACTCCAGTGCTTGCCTGCACTCAGTCTTTCCTATAACCTGGTCAAAAGTCTGCCGGATTAACCCCATCTTAAGACTTATGGCAAAACTGTATATAGCTACCCCAAATAGGGAATAGTGTGATCCGCTATTGTAAGAGAAAATACCCTGTAGTTAATGATTTGTATACAGATACTTTCACGTTTGAAATTCTCTTTAGTGTTGACATATTTGGATTGTCTTTTTTTTCTTTTTTTTCTCTCACTTTTCCTCCTTTTTCTAATTTGTTTTAAATTAAGAGTAAAATAAAAAAAAAAAAAAGGAGATATATATGTGTATATATGTGTATATATATATATATATATTTATATTTATACTTACACACACACACACACATATAGACAGCTCCTCTGAAGCTGCACATAAACACACCTTTTGATTGTCTTTTTTTTTTTTAAGACATTAGTGCTCACGGCCTACACACATAGGGGGGAGGGATTTCTCTCACCACTAGAATCACTTCCACTTAAAATCACTATCTTATTAAGAATAGGAACTTTTCACAGAACAAGCTTCTAGTCATTAACAGGGTATGGAAAAATATATTACAAATATAAAAGTAAGATCACCAGCCATGCCAGTAAAAAAAGATAAAAAAATTAAACCAATACAGGAAAATTCCGAAAAATTAGATACAAACGAAGATGGGACTATGATTGACTCCCAAATAGTATTAGACAAGTTAGCAGACATGATAATGCCACAGTTTGAATCTTTAAAAAGTGAGATTACGGCCCTGACGACAGAAGTTAGACACTTTGCAGCACGAATTTCTGAGGTAGAGAGACGGGTATCAGAATTAGAGGATGTTACTAATTTACAAGAGACAGCGACTAAAAAAACAGATGAAACAATTAAAATTTTACAAAACAAAATTCAAGACTTAGAGGATAGATCCCGATGAAGTAACATTCGAATAGTTGGCCTTCCTGAAATTAGTGAATATAAAGATCTATCCACATTCGCTGCTATAACACTACCTAAATTACTTGGATTAAGTTTACAAAATGAAAAATTTCAGGTAGAAAGAGCTCATAGAACAGGCTCCAGCATAAAATATCAAGACGGATATACGAGACCAAGAATGGTCATGGTAAAATTTTTAAACTTTCAGGAAAAAGTAGATATAATGCGGGCATATAGAAACCACAACCCACTCATGATAGGAAATACTCAAATATACCTTTTCCAAGATTATTCGGCAGAAACAGCAGATAAAAGAAAGAGTATGGCGCCATTCTGTACAGCTTTAATTCAGAACAACTACAAAGCTAGTTTAAGATACCCAGCTAAGATAATAATAGAAGACACAGAGGGTAACAATGTGGTCTTAAACAATTGCATAGAAGCTAAAGCATTTTTTGTAGAGCATAATTTACAGGTTCTAACCCGTAACATTAAAAGTGACAAGATCAGAAGACAAGTAATAAGTTATTAATGAATAAAAGTAAAACAAAACTCTATAGTGTAATTAAATATCCTGATCATAGCGTCAAGAGTTTTATGCAGAAGGTATTTGCTTTAAAATTGCAGTATTGCTGGTTATATCTATGTGTTTTTAAATTTGTTTTGGGGAACTCCATTGGAAATAGTCCGCTGGACCCCCTTAGGTGTTGGGTGTTGTTTCTCCTTGTCTTTTTTTTTTTTTTTTTTTTTTTTTTTCTCTCTCTTTCTTTTTTTTCTTCTCTTTTCTCTCTCCTCTCCCGGTTCACTCTCTCCCAAGCCCCCGCACTCTTGTCTACAGTATAATACATATAAGAATAACAAACAACGAGTGGGCTAAGATATGTATAACTTAGTGTCTTGGAATGTGGGGGGGATCACCTCCCCAATTAAAAGGAAAAATGTTCTCAAATTAGTGAAAAAACAAAAAGCAGACATTATTTTCCTACAAGAACTTCATTTAAAAACGGCAGAAATTGCAAAACTTAAGGCTAACTGGATAAAAGAAATTATTGCTACACCTTGTGATAAGCGTAGTCGTGGAGTAGCCATCCTATTCCACAGAGATCTGGAATATGAGATAATTAAAAGTGAACTAGACCCGGAGGGCCGATATATTATAGTACAGATCAGAATGGACAATTGTGTCTGGTCCTTCTGTAATATTTATGGCCCTAATAAAAGTGATAAAATCTTTTGGAGTAAGATAGAGAAAAAACTATTTCCTCTGCGAGGGCAAAATTTAATAATTATGGGCGACTTTAACATGACTCTAAATCCAGTCGTTGATAGATTTAAACAAGTAAATAAGCAACAATATAGACAAGAGGCAAAAATTTTTGGAAGCTTATTGAAGAACTTAGAGGTTGAGGATATCTGGAGGATACAGCACCCAGACGAACGTAGTTTTACCTGTGAATCTAGAGCTTTTAAAAACTTTTCACGAATTGATTTATTTCTAGTGGATAGATCACTCCTCAAATGCGATATGGATACCTCGATTAACGAGATCCTCCTCTCAGATCACGCAATCATAGGGTTAAAAATAAGAGCTAGAAAAACAGGAACTTGTAATAATTTTTTCTTCCCAAAGTACATGTGTAATAACATTAAATTCTGTAATTGGTTAACTAATGCCTGGAGAATCTTTCTAGCCAATAATGCTAGCTATGCTGATAAAACAGAGATTCTTTGGGAAACAGGCAAAGCAGTACTCCGTGGGGAGATTGTGGCCTACATGTCAAAATTAAAAAAGAAGTTCCTGGCACGTGAGGTTCAACTAGCAAAACAACTTAAAAATGCATATAACACTTACTTGTCCAATCCACAACCCAATACATGGGGCAAGTATAAACAGTCAAGAGAGGAAAGAGAAATATTTTTAAAACAGAAATGGACCAGGGAAGATCTAAAAACAAGGGCGACCTTCCAAGGCCCGAAGGGTATGTGTGCAGGGTATTTGGCAAAGTTGATTAAAATAAGAAATAATAAAAATATGATTTCAAATATAAGGGAAGGAGCTAGATTATATACAAAGGCTTCGGAGGTTAGACAAGCATTTTTTAGATACTACCAAAAATTGTATTCTGCTGAAGATATAGATAAAGCTGCTAAAAACAAATTTTGGCAAAGTATCACAGTGCCCAGAGTCTCACCAGCGGCTCTCAAGGAGATCAATCAAAGAATAACTGAAAGGGAAATAGATAAAGCTATAAAAAAATTGAAAAACAATAAAGCTCCGGGCCCTGATGGGCTGCCAGCCGAATTTTACAAAAGCATCAGAGTAGATATTGTTGATATGTTAGGCAAACTTTACAATGATTACTATGTTAATAATGGCAATCAATCAAAATACTTCACGAGTTCAATTGTTACGTTGATTCATAAGAAAGGTAAAAATCGTGAAGAATTAGGGTCTTATAGACCAATATCTTTGCTGAACATAGACTATAAGATTTTGATGGCAATAGTGGCAGACAGATTAAAAAGGGTGTTAGGTGAGGTTATACATCACGATCAGGCAGGCTTTATGCCAGGCAGGAACGTGGTTAGAAACATACGCCGCATACTGACAACAATAGATTTCTATTATAACAAATTTACGGGACATAAGCAAAGCATCAAAGGTGACCTAGCCCTCCTTGCACTAGATGCGGAAAAAGCATTTGATGCTATTACATGGGACCATCTATTCACGGCTCTTGATAAATTCGGCTTGCAAGGTAATTTCTTTAATTTAACCAAAGCTATTTATAATAACCCCAGATCACAATTACTAGTAAACGCAGAACTCTCGCAATATATAACATTACATAAAGGGACAAGACAGGGATGCCCGTTGTCGCCACTTCTGTTTAATATTTCCCTCGAACCTCTGGCAATTCTTTTAAGGCAAGAGTTAACAGGTATCCGACTTGGCAAGCAGTGTATTAAAATTTCCCTGTACGCAGACAATCTACTATTGTATCTATATAAAACGTCTGAAAGTATTCCAAAATGTCTTAGTATAATAGGAAACTATAGCAGATTTTCTGGGTACAGAATGAATTTGCAGAAATCGGAGATCCTTTGGCTACAGAAAAATGATAAGAGCTATACTAAGCACGGATTTCACGAAGTGCAACAGTTAAAATACCTAGGTATAAACATAAGCAAAAATCCGAATGAATGGTACAAAATAAATTATGAAAACTTACTGGATAAATTACCTCAAGATTTAGCCAAATGGAGTATGTACAAATTGTCACTTTCAGCAAAGATAATGGTAATTAAAACTATTATATTTCCTAAATTTTTATTTTTGCTTCAAAACTTGCCTCTATTCATATCAAGATTAGACTCATATAGATACAATAAATCAATATCTCAATTTCTTTGGAACAACGGTAAACCCCGTATGGCTATAAATAAACTGATTCAGCGTAGAAAAGAAGGGGGTCTGGCACTTCCTTGCCTTAAAACATTTACGGCTAGATTTGGAGTTTGGCGGTAAAAGGGCTGTTAACGCTCCGCGGGTTTTTTTCTGGCCGCACCATAAATTTAACTCTGGTATCGAGAGTTCAAACAAATGCTGCGTTAGGCTCCAAAAAAGGAGCGTAGAGCATTTTTACCGCAAATACAACTCTCGATACCAGAGTTGCTTACGGACGCGGCCGGCCTCAAAAACGTGCTCGTGCACGATTCTCCCATAGGAAACAATGGGGCTGTTTGAGCTGAAAAAAAACCTAACACCTGCAAAAAAGCAGCGTTCAGCTCCTAACGCAGCCCCATTGTTTCCTATGGGGAAACACTTCCTACGTCTGCACCTAACACTCTAACATGTACCCGAGTCTAAACACCCCTAACCTTACACTTATTAACCTCTAATCTGCCGCCCCCGCTATCGCTGACCCCTGCATTACACTTTTAACCCCTAATCTGCCGCTCCGTAAACCGCCGCCACCTACGTTATCCCTATGTACCCCTAATCTGCTGCCCTAACATCGCCGACCCCTATGTTATATTTATTAACCCCTAATCTGCCCCCCACAACGTCGCCGACACCTACCTACACTTATTAACCCCTAATCTGCCGACCGGACCTGAGCGCTACTATAATAAAGTTATTAACCCCTAATCCGCCTCACTAACCCTATCATAAATAGTATTAACCCCTAATCTGCCCTCCCTAACATCGCCGACTCCTACCTTCAATTATTAACCCCTAATCTGCCGACCGGAGCTCACCGCTATTCTAATAAATGTATTAACCCCTAAAGCTAAGTCTAACCCTAACACTAACACCCCCCTAAGTTAAATATAATTTTTATCTAACGAAATAAATTAACTCTTATTAAATAAATGATTCCTATTTAAAGCTAAATACTTACCTGTAAAATAAATCCTAATATAGCTACAATATAAATTACATTTATATTATAGCTATTTTAGGATTAATATTTATTTTACAGGTAACTTTGTATTTATTTTAACCAGGTACAATAGCTATTAAATAGTTAAGAACTATTTAATAGTTACCTAGTTAAAATAATTACAAATTTACCTGTAAAATAAATCCTAACCTAAGTTATAATTAAACCTAACACTACCCTATCAATAAAATAATTAAATAAACTACCTACAATTACCTACAATTAACCTAACACTACACTATCAATAAATTAATTAAACACAATTGCTACAAATAAATACAATTAAATAAACTATCTAAAGTACAAAAAATAAAAAAGAACTAAGTTACAGAAAATAAAAAAATATTTACAAACATAAGAAAAATATTACAACAATTTTAAACTAATTACACCTACTCTAAGCCCCCTAATAAAATAACAAAGACCCCCAAAATAAAAAATTCCCTACCCTATTCTAAAATACAAAAATTACAAGCTCTTTTACCTTACCAGCCCTGAACAGGGCCCTTTGCGGGCATGCCCCAAGAATTTCAGCTCTTTTGCCTGTAAAAAAAAAACATACAATACCCCCCCCCCAACATTACAACCCACCACCCACATACCCCTAATCTAACCCAAACCCCCCTTAAATAAACCTAACACTAAGCCCCTGATGATCTTCCTACCTTGTCTTCACCATGCCAGGTTCACCGATCCGTCCTGGCTCCAAGATCTTCATCCAACCCAAGCGGGGGTTGGCGATCCATAATCCGGTGCTCCAAAGTCTTCCTCCTATCCGGCAAGAAGAGGACATCCGGACCGGCAAACATCTTCTCCAAGCGGCATCTTCTATGTTCTTCCATCCGATGACGACCGGCTCCATCTTGAAGACCTCCAGCGCGGATCCATCCTCTTCTTCCGACGACTAGACGACGAATGACGGTTCCTTTAAGGGACGTCATCCAAGATGGCGTCCCTCGAATTCCGATTGGCTGATAGGATTCTATCAGCCAATCGGAATTAAGGTAGGAATTTTCTGATTGGCTGATGGAATCAGCCAATCAGAATCAAGTTCAATCCGATTGGCTGATCCAATCAGATTGAGCTCGCATTGTATTGGCTGATCGGAACAGCCAATAGAATGCGAGCTCAATCTGATTGGCTGATTGGATCAGCCAATCGGATTGAACTTGATTCTGATTGGCTGATTCCATCAGCCAATCAGAAAATTCCTACCTTAATTCCGATTGGCTGATAGAATCCTATCAGCCAATCGGAATTCGAGGGACGCCATCTTGGATGACGTCCCTTAAAGGAACCGTCATTCTTCGTCTAGTCGTCGGAAGAAGAGGATGGATCCGCGCTGGAGGTCTTCAAGATGGAGCCGGTCGTCATCGGATGGAAGAACATAGAAGATGCCGCTTGGAGAAGATGTTTGCCGGTCCGGATGTCCTCTTCTTGCCGGATAGGAGGAAGACTTTGGAGCACCGGATTATGGATCGCCAACCCCCGCTTGGGTTGGATGAAGATCTTGGAGCCAGGACGGATCGGTGAACCTGGCATGGTGAAGACAAGGTAGGAAGATCATCAGGGGCTTAGTGTTAGGTTTATTTAAGGGGGGTTTGGGTTAGATTAGGGGTATGTGGGTGGTGGGTTGTAATGTTGGGGGGGGGGGGTATTGTATGTTTTCTTTTACAGGCAAAAGAGCTGAAATTCTTGGGGCATGCCCCGCAAAGGGCCCTGTTCAGGGCTGGTAAGGTAAAAGAGCTTGTAACTTTTTAAATTTAGAATAGGGTAGGGAATTTTTTATTTTGGGGGTCTTTGTTATTTTATTAGGGGGCTTAGAGTAGGTGTAATTAGTTTAAAATTGTTGTAATATTTTTCTTATGTTTGTAAATATATTTTTATTTTCTGTAACTTAGTTCTTTTTTATTTTTTGTACTTTAGATAGTTTATTTAATTGTATTTATTTGTAGCAATTGTGTTTAATTAATTTATTGATAGTGTAGTGTTAGGTTAATTGTAGGTAATTGTAGGTAGTTTATTTAATTATTTTATTGATAGGGTAGTGTTAGGTTTAATTATATCTTAGGTTAGGATTTATTTTACAGGTAAATTTGTTATTATTTTAACTAGGTAACTATTAAATAGTTCTTAACTATTTAATAGCTATTGTACCTGGTTAAAATAAATACAAAGTTACCTGTAAAATAAATATTAATCCTAAAATAGCTATAATATAAATGTAATTTATATTGTAGCTATATTAGGATTTATTTTACAGGTAAGTATTTAGCTTTAAATAGGAATCATTTATTTAATAAGAGTTAATTTATTTCGTTAGATAAAAATTATATTTAACTTAGGGGGGTGTTAGTGTTAGGGTTAGACTTAGCTTTAGGGGTTAATACATTTATTAGAATAGCGGTGAGCTCCGGTCGGCAGATTAGGGGTTAATAATTGAAGGTAGGAGTCGGCGATGTTAGGGAGGGCAGATTAGGGGTTAATACTATTTATGATAGGGTTAGTGAGGCGGATTAGGGGTTAATAACTTTATTATAGTAGCGCTCAGGTCCGCTCGGCAGATTACGGGTTAATAAGTGTAGGCAGGTGTCGGCGACGTTGTGGGGGGCAGATTAGGGGTTAATAAATATAACATAGGGGTCGGCGATGTTAGGGGCAGCAGATTAGGGGTACATAGGGATAACGTAGGTGGCGGCGATTTGCGGTCGGAAGATTAGGGGTTAATTATTTTAAGTAGCTTGCGGCGACGTTGTGTGGGGCAAGTTAGGGGTTAATAAATATAATATAGGGGTCGGCGGGGTTAGGGGCAGCAGATTAGGGGTACATAAGTATAACGTAGGTGGCGGTCGGCAGATTAGGGGTTAAAAATTTTAATCGAGTGGCGCCGATGTGGGGGGACCTCGGTTTAGGGGTACATAGGTAGTTTATGGGTGTTAGTGTAGTTTAGGGTACAGTAGTTAAGAGCTTTATGAACCGGCGTTAGCCAGAAAGCTCTTAACTCCTGCTTTTTTCAGGCGGCTGGAATCTTGTCGTTAGAGCTCTAACGCTCACTGCAGAAACGACTCTAAATACCAGCGTTAGAAAGATCCCATTGAAAAGATAGGCTACGCAAATGGCGTAGGGGGATCTGCGGTATGGAAAAGTCGCGGCTGTAAAGTGAGCGTTAGACCCTTTAATCACTGACTCCAAATACCAGCGGGCGGCCAAAACCAGCGTTAGGAGCCTCTAACGCTGGTTTTGACGGCTACCGCCGAACTCTAAATCTAGGCCATAATCTGGTGACCATAGTCAAATTTGCAGTAGACTGGCTGGTAGAGGGGGACTACGTCACCTACTATAATTTGGAATCAGAAGTAATTATGCCTTATAATCTTAAAGCATTACTGCATACAGATAAAAAATCAATCCCTAACAACATTTTCAATTTACTAACATTCAAGAATGTCATTATAGCTTGGCAGAAATATTGTTCCCTCTTAAACTGTCAATATCATATTTCTAGTTTTTGTCCTATTATGGGTATGCCCGACTTTCTGCCCGGCCTGTCAGACCCGGTATATAAAATTTGGAGGGAGAAAGGTTTAAAGAATTGGTCCCAATTCAGACAAACTGATACAATATATATCAAGTCATATCGAGATATGGTAATTGAGTTTCAATTGAATCCTAAAAACTTCTATGCTTATCTACAGAGTAGGAGTTATTTTAATCAACTATGTCAACGTTACGGGACTGAGTGGGAGTGGCCAGAAATAGATTCTGGATTAAAATTATATAAAGCAGGGAAGAGATCAATTTCAATATGGTACAATATGTTATGTAACGTATCCGGGACGATCCATGTGGAAAAAATTACAATTTATATAAATAGGTACTTCCCGCAGGTGCAAGCACAAGAGGTTAAAAAAAGTCTTATCAATTTGGATTTGGCCACGTCAGTGTATAGTTGCAAAGAGTCTCAATATAAACTATTAAATAACTATTACTTAACTCCGGACAAAATTAATAAATGGGCCGATAATGCATTGCGTTGTAAATGTTTTAAATGCAAAGCTGAGACCGCTGACATTATCCATTGTCTTTGGGCTTGCCCAAAAGTATTGCAATTTTGGGGCAAAATTAATTATTGGCTTAATAAATTTTTAAGCACTAAAATATCATTAACTGCAGTCAATGTATTCCTGTTATATGATGAAGGAGATAATAAACCAGACAAACTCCTTATAAATCTGGCTATTCTAGCCGCCCGCAACATAATATTTAAAAATTGGAAAGCACCAGGAGAACCTAGTTTGAAAGAATTTATTAATACAATGGATACTCAGATGACGATTGAGCTACTCAATATTAGACCTTATTCAGAGAAAAGACTTAAGGATTTCTTCTCAAAATGGTTAAATATAATCAGGGAAAAACCAATGATAGCACAAAAACAACTCATATTACCCATACAAAATTCCCCCGAATTTATGTTACTTTTGCTAAAAAACATGATACCCCAAGAGTGGGGTATGGGATAATTTGATAACACAGGGTAAGGTAACTATACCTGGCAAAATAAATAGTACCTACGGCAACTGAGAGGAGGTAAGTGGACTTGGGGGGTACTTATTTATATATATTTTTTTTTTTTTTTTCCCCTCTCTCTTTTTCTTTCTATGTCTGTCCGGTTTTTCTTGTTGCACGTCTTTTTTATTGTTTCTTTGTTTAGTTGATTTTGTTTTTAGTATTGTCTCTAGATGGGGTTACACTATAATAGGTAAAAGCCCCAAAAGCAAGGTATACATTTGGAAAAATGTTTCTAGACTATTCAGCCACTATTGTAAAGTTTTTATAGGTTGGGTTTTTTCTTTTTTATAGCGACATAGTGTCAACAGGGTAATTGAATGTTTTACAGAGGTAGAGTCTAAACTGAAAGTTGAAAACACATCTGATTTCAGGCTACGGATTCTTTTAAGTTAAAATTTGACTTATTTGTATTAGTACTCTGTTATTCTATAATCAATGTAAACACCCTGCGTGGTGAAATGCTACCCAAATTGTTGGGCTAAATTTTTGTTTCGGTATACCCTGCGTGGTGAAAGGTAAGCCAATTTGTAAGGCTGTTATCTTGCTTTTGGTTAATAAAAAGAAAAAAAAAAAAAAAAAATGTATACTTGTGACTCCCCATTAATCTATTCCCAATAAATTATCAAGTCATATTCCAAGGACAAATGCATGTTCCTCCCTTCACACCCTGCTGCATGTGTAACTCATAACTGTCCAGGAAAACATGGCTGTAGTGGCAACCCTAACTAGAAGGGAAGAAACCATTTCATTTAAGGGGGGGAGAGAGAGAAAAAATACAGATGCCTCAAAAAAAAGATATTGCTTAGGAACTACCCCATCTTCTGCTGCCATTCATTTAAAGGGATAGTCTAGTCAAAATTAAACTTTCATGATTCCAATAGAGCATGCAATTTTAAGCAACTTTGTAATTTACCCCTATTATCAATTTTTCTTCGTTTTCTTGCTATCCTTATTTGAATGTAAGCTTAGGAGCCGGCACATTTTTGGTTTCCACACCTGGGTAGCGCGTGCTGATTGGTGGCTACATTTAGACACCAATCAGCAAGGGCTACCCAGGTGCTGAACTTAAAATGAGCCGGCTCCTATGCTTACATTCTTGCTTTTTCAAATAAAGATAACGAAAGAACAAATAACAAATTTCTAATAGGAGTAAATTAGAAAGTTGCTTAAAATTGCATGCTCCATATCTGAATCCTGAAAGTTTAATTTTGACTAGACTATCCCTTTAAAGT